>NC_084600.1:18032482-18336649 GCF_033807715.1 Cololabis saira | reverse complement strand
GCATCTGCTACGTGAAATATCAATTGATTTAAAGCTAAATCAAATTTTTGCGCCTTTTGTGGGAGTTCATTGTGGTCTTAATTTGATTTTAAATTTTCACTTTGCTCAAAGTAGGGATTTTTTTTCCTCTTTGTGTTTTTCTTCCCCAGCCAGTCAGTGCCAAACATCAAAGCATATGTTTCCTTTTGGCCTGCCTTTCAAAGTTTTTGGAAAATACTGCAACAGAGGTGTAATGCTGCAGCTGATTTTCTTTGACTCTGTTATAGTGCAACACTCCTGACAGGATCTATCATGTAGTTCTGAATGGCCAGATGTGAACTCTTTACCCATAATGTGATGCAACGGTCAAGATTGTGCATTAGTGCATTGCCGTATTAAGGGACATTGTTACATAGGAATACTTCACTTACCTGGCCAATTTTCAGTGCCTTGACTGTTAATGATTTAGCAGCTATGTGGAGCAGAAAAATGACTGGCCTTTCTATATTACGACAGGTGTCTGAAGCCAATTTGTTGCCCGTCACATATTTTATTGAAGGGGTGCCCATGGGAACCTCTTATCTGATGGACGCTTTCCAACAGCTTTGTATGGACTAAAAGGCTTGAAAAAGTCAGCCATTTACCTCAGCCCAGAGGTTTGGGATGGGTCTTTGTTTGTGAGAGCTCAAAGGCTTAGAAAGGCCAAATGCTTATCATAGACCAAAAGACCTTTAAGGCTTTAAGGCCACCTGCTCACAAAATAAAATCTGTTTTGTGACTCTGCAGTTGGTAAGTAATGCTGCTATGAAATGACAAGAAGGCATTCACTCCATCTATCACTCCATTTGACTCATTCTGGGGGCTCTGTGTGCCTGTCCATTGTACCTTATAGCTATTATTTTGAAATTGTAATTGAGGTTATATTAGACACAATAAAACAGTCATCATGAGCACTGTGATTATTATATTTTATTTCCAAAACCATTTACTTTTGAAAGTGTTATCCAGTTGTCTAAAAAATTGCTAATTTGGTTTTGAATGTAATGTATTGGAATTCATGTCTAGTCCTGCTGTAAAGCTTGACCTCTCCACTCAACTCTGCTTTTCAATCCGCGAGTATGTTTTGATGGATAAGACATGAGTGTATTACATCTCCATGCGGAGCCACTGTATATCTGCATCCCCTCCTTGATTTCAAGGTTGCTTGCTGGCATGTGTGGTATTTTTCCTTGATCAAAGAGATATCCAGACTGCCCTCCAACCTGGTTGTCATGGGAACAGATGTCACATGACCTAAAGTGAGACAAACTTTGGATGAGAGAGGATTGGCTCTCTGGAGGGCGTCAGTCCCCCTCTCAATTCATCTGACATGGTTACCTAGGAAACAAGGCTGCGAGACAGGAAGCTGAGAGAAGATGTAAGCCCTTGTTTGTTTGGATAACAGCAAAGAAGCTGCCTGTACTCCAGGCATCGAGAGGACATGTTATTAGCTTGAAAATATTAAACATGCAATGAAATACCCACAGGTTTGTTTTTTGTCCTTTGTCCATCTATTGTCCTGTCTATTACTGTACATGTCCATAGTTTCATAATTATAATAGTAATAACAATAAATAAACCACTTTGGCACATTTTAATGAACAGGCACTACTTAGATATTTCCTTCAGATAAGAACCTCAATTCTTCAACATCCAACAACAAGGTTAATGGGTTAACAAGAGGGGATGTTAAATGCTCCCAGCAGCCTCACATGACTAATACTAACATTTGCTATGGATGGCCCAGAGAATGAGTCTGACAGTCACTCAATAACAATGACAGCCCAGGTACTGATGGAGGGCACGAATCTGTTTGCCTTTGGATATTTTACAGGTCCCACTGGTTGTCAATCATCTCAAACCACAAGCCCCAATTGCAAAAATCAATAATTCTTAGTCACCAGAAATATACCTGCCGACATTTCATTTTATTTTTTTTAAAGATCTAAACAACAATAAATGCAACATTATATGCCCTCCTTGTCTTGTCCATCCCTCCTTCTTTCATAACGAAACATTTCTACAGTGTACCATCAAAAGAAAGACCCAATATTGTAGCTACTACACCAACATGTTTCTGAATGCAAGCGCCAGTTCAATAATCAGTGACCTAGTTATTTTAATTGCTTACCCACAAAAGCAAAGACAAAAAGAAATGGAAAAAAAGATAAATAGCACAGTGTTGTTCCTCTACGAGCCTTCTTGCACCATAAATAAGCTGGGGTCTCCCCATTAACTTGCATGTGATCAAGGCATTCTTTCACACTAAATCATGAAAGAGAATATATAAGCAGGGTAATATCCAGAGCTGTGTTGTATATACAAACAAAAGAGCAGAATCCAAGGAATAATTTAAACATACCCTGACCCAGTATTAGCAGAAAAAATGAACCTTTCCAGGATTTTCAGGTCATCTGTATAGCTTTAGACATGTTCTGCAACTTAATAGGAGCTTTTTTTTTCGACAGTTTTCTAATTGTTACATTTTACTGAAATGTATTCAGCACACAACATCAAAGTGGCAGTGAGTTCCTGCTCTCAAAATTGTCAGAGGCATGTTAGGTTTGTATCATGTTACATGCTTAACAATTAGGATGATGGGGTATCAGGAACAGTTTATCATGGAAATTTCTGATGCAGTGAAACCCAATTATGAGATGGTGCTATTTCCTTTACTACAACCGGCAATCAGCTCACTTAATTTAGCCTCTTGAAAAAGAGCCTGTGCCTTATTTTTCAATCAGCCCTCTCCCTCAGAGCTGTATTTCTAAATGTGCACCAGCATTTAGGATAACTATGACATGTGTGAGGATAATGATTTTAAAAAAAAAAAAAAAAAAAAAAAAAAAAACATTTTGAAAAGGTTTATGAAATTTTCATACTCAATCCTTGTAGCTGTAAAATGCTGAAAAGTCATGTTTAAATTCGTATTTGTTTGCTCCACAAAGCCCTCTTGTTAAAGAGTTTTCTTTATGTTTAGAAAACTTTTTTTATATTTCCCACCCACACCATAGGAGCCCCCGTAGGAGCATTGTATTTTCTTCTACATATTTCCCTTGACTACCTCCTCATCATTTTTCAGCTGAATAGAAACCTAGAGTGCCATAATCTAGTTGATAATTCATGTTCCTAAACATGTATCAGCTCTGTCTTATGTAAAATATGCTTAATTTGCTTTGTTGCTATGTTTGATCTATGGCAATGAGGCACTGCAAGCTGCAGTGCTCCAGAAACGTGTCTCCCACTGTCACAAAGTGTGCCATATTATTGACCAGGTATAAATGCCAATTATGACTTATCGATTGCTGAAACACAAAAGCTCCTATCTGCGAAATGATCAAAAAAATTTAAGGGAAAATCTTCTAATTTCCACTTTGCAACTCATTGATATCTAGTCAGTGTTGTTCACACAAAGTATAGTAGTCTTGTCCAAAAATATATTGCGTATCCATGAAAAATATTTGAGAAAACAAGTTTCTATTTTGTTCTCTCAGGATAGTGCAATTTTCAGATCAAAGTTATAACATTTCCAACTGTTCAACCATGGTATTTCCTTAACTTCGTATTTCTGCTGAGAAACCTTCTTCGGCGATTTCCCGGGGTTCTTTCCAGATGATTTTGAATGTAGCCATGAATGTAATTTCAAAAGCTGAATGACGATGTGAAACACCAAGCACAGTTCTGGTGGAATAAGGACATCTACATGCCCCTTTAACAAGGGCATTTGCACTGTGCTTATGAAAATTCACAAGTTTATCCATTGTGCTGATAAGTAGCCTGTATCAAAGATCAACAGTGCTCCAAAAAAGTAATGACTTCTATCAGTCTAACAGTGCGCAATATCTCTGTCTCCACCAAGATCCTGCTTTTGCTAAATTGTCCCTATCATTTTTTGTCAGAAAAAGCTCTCCCTCTAATATAACGTGTCAAAGTCGAAATACAAAAAGGGCTAAAATCCAGGTTCCTACTTGGGTTCCACCTCGAAAACAGATATGCAAATGTAATTGACTCTGTCTTTTCGTGCTGACGGGCTGGTTCGTATTCTAATTAGTGCTGAAGTCCATCAATGAAGTGTGCCAACTGCTGAGGTGAAGCGCGCTGCTCGGCTGTGTCAGCGGAGATGGCAACTATAAGGAACAAGAGAGGCTGTTTTTAAAATAAAAGGTGTGCATCACTTAATGGAAATAATAGTTTCTCAAATGCTAATCAGTCCACATTCACAGGAATAAGCCACTTAAATGCTTTTCCTTATTTTTCATGTGAATAATGTATCGATCATGTGGTTCTGACAGGCAGGGCTGTTTGTAGCATTTCGGGGGCTCACTTTTGGCAAATCCCAATGTCATGGGGGATGGGGGGCTTAAGATGATATTTGGTAATATAACGGAACAAAACAAATCTTGTTCTTTTCTTAAATTTCTTCTAGATTTTTGAAGCTAAAGATAAAATCGAGCAAGTGCAATAGTGGATTTGGGCCTCAAGAAGAAAAATAATAACCATAAACTCAAATTCTATAAAAGAAACCCCTTTAAGATACCAACATACCATATATATGGCGTACATGAAGAATTTCACAGAAAGACATTTGATTTTAAAAATACTGTGCCGGATGACCTTGCAGCTTGGGGGCCGGCTACGGAGGGGGGACTAGGCATCTGCTTTGTCTGAATATGGCACAAATCAGCTGTAGACTTTTGTATCCTCCATATTGTATGCCATTTGTCTTATGGTATGAAAGCAGTTTTATGTTTCATTGTTCTTTTATCAACATTGTCTACTGAACTATGTCTGGTACAGGTGTAGTGCAGTTGTGAAGCCATTTTGAAACTCCATGTCAGTCATTCCTTGCATTTAACATGACATTAGCTTAGCATTGGCATTTTACTGTATTCAGAAAGGAATGCAACAAAAACATCACTACTATGAACATGAACCAGTTCAGCATGTTTGCTGATGTATCAAGAATACAATTTTCACTGTAAATATGGGGTGGGGACTGGTTATGTCCTCACTAATGTCAAAAGCAAACATTCTCACTTGTCAGTTACTGTTATTTTGATGGTCTGGCTAGATGAAGCAGAAAATCACAAAGCAGTTGAAGACACCACAAAGATGAATATTACAAAGCATTTCATGACATCACCATCCAGTGACTGTTTCAGCATCAACCAGTAAACCATTGGATGCTATTTAAGGTGACGTCACAAATGACTGAGTGAGTTGGGATAAAAGTAGCTCCAGTTAGCTCCGTGCATTTATTATTTTGGATGCATTGAGACTCCCTCATAAAAAATAATATAGTATTTTGAGAAAAATTACAAGAAAATTATAGTAGGCTAACACTATAGCTGACTAGGAATCCTTTGCATTTTCACATGTACTACAGAATTGGACTGTAGGGTGAAATCAAATAATATAGGTATTAGGGGAACAGAATATCAATAACAAGTACTATCCATTCCATTCAGACTAGTCTATGATCCTATTAGTCATTATTCTATTCTATATTCAACACATGATGAACCTTATTCATTACCACTTTTGGAAAATAAAAACCTGAAATGTCCTCTGAGCTCCTCTACAGCCAGCCTTCCACTGCAGTGCTACAGTACATATGTGACATTTTTTGTTGGTTGAGAACACTTTTGTTTTTTTTTTTAAGACAGATTGATAGATTTACTTTCTTGATCCCAGCAGAGTATCACAGCAGCATCAAAAGGTAAAGGGTTCACATAACACTTTGAACAATACTGGGTACAAAGGTAACCTTATAAAACTTTACAAAACCAATGAGGTTTGCAAGAAATTGAAATGATAAATTCAAAAGAATAATAAAAGAGATCAATAATGTTTTGTCATTATTTAAACTTCTATTTTCAAAAATGTCCTCAGGGAACCATATCCCTGGAAAGGCATATAAATAAAGCAGTTCAGAGATTTATAAGCTCTGAATAAGATGTTGAAGCCCAGGACAGACTACTGGGAAACTGCCCACTGGAACAATACATGCACTGGAGCAGTAAACCTGTTGGAATATACCGTATATGTACATATAAACCATGTTGTGGAAGCACTGCTTCAAATAGCACATTTTGTCCAATAATATAAATACTAAATGACTATTTCCTCTTTAGTTAGAGTGCTATAAAATACCATAACTGTAATGTTGTAAACTAGTTTTCAACTCATGGATCGGATTTACCATAAAAAGTACAGTAGTAATCTCCTCTTTCTAGCCTTTAGTCATTTTTAGTCAACATAGTTATTAATAATGAAAGCCACCTTATGGTCTAATGAAACTGTACCCAAAAGTAGGACAGTTTAGTTTTTACACGGTGTCACTCTGGGTGTTTGGTCTAAAGGGAACATGCTACTTAAAGCAAAACATGGCGTTGTACAAAAAAAAGTGTCAGATTAAGCATCTGAATTCATCCCATATGAAAGTGGTTTACTTGTAAACAGGAAAATTAAACCTGCAGATTACTTTAAGTGTTAAACATTTTCTCCCTCAAAGGTTTACTATTTTATTTCGCTTTGTTCAAACTCTCATTTAATTATTGTCTAAATGAAGTGTGATGTACAATAAACTTAATATTGAATTGTATCTATGTGACAAATGGAAATCAGATTTAAGAGAAGCTGCTCTGACAGGAAAAAAGCCTTGAATAACATTGAAACTAAACAAACTTAACTAAAAAGGTTGCATTTTGGTAAGCAACAGAGTAGAAAAAGGGTAACAGGTATTTGCTGCTGTGTCAGATACCATCCAGCAAAATGAGAGTAAGCCAGTGTTGGTATTTTCTCGCAGATGAGTAGAATTTTCTTAGTCATTAAATGCAGTCATATTAATGTGACAGAATTATGCAAAGAACCATTAAGGAATATCATCAAAATAAATATTCTTAGGGATAATTCATTTGGGTTATCCTGACTGATAAGAGGAAAACAACATTCACCCGAAAGCAAGCTGTTTGGATTCCTGTACAGCAGTTTTTAAGCTGTCCTCATTCGGTCAGTCTGAGGGCAAAATGAAAACCTGACATTTCTGTCATTTTTTACATTGTTGGAGCAAGGCAGCCATTTTCATAAACACATGCAGCAATTACAAAATCCATTAATATCCCGTTTGTTCTGTCATAAATCACACAGCTGAGCAGCCAGTCCGACTGCAATTATGCTGAACTAAAAGCAGTACTCTTTGATCAGGTATAGGCATTGTTCCCCGATGTGATTAATTCTAGCTTTTGAAATAATAAATGGAAAAAATTAAATGGTTCTTCGTCACGACAGTTTGTAATTGTGAATTTGAGCGCGACATATTGTGCCAGATTTTGTGACAAACGTGATTGTCAATCATATGTCATGCTGTCGTTGGTGATAGAGCATCTGAGGCAGAACAAACTTTTGAAAATACCCTGATGAATTTCAAACATTACCCTTGGTCCCTGTTTACTGAATAGATACATTGTAATTGGCTTAACAGGTTTACCTCTAATCAAAGACTTAGATATCAGCCACATAAAGATTAGTAGCAATGCTTATATTTGGTTGGTTATCCCCTTTACTAAAGGAAACTTATTTTAGATTCAGGATACAGGTTTGGATCTATGCGTTAATCTATATTAATGTTCATCTTTGTTTAAGGACTCATTGAAGGTCTCATTCCAGCTCCAGCTGAAATTACACACCCATTGGTGAATTATACAAGCTTTACATTTTGCCTCCAAGCCTCCTCGACTGAGGCATATCTTTAATGCTAAATTGGCAAAGGTTTATGCATATTACTATTTCATATTCAAAATGTTGATATCTTTTTTTTTTTCCTTTTCTTTTTTTTTTAATGATTGTGTCTGGCTTTAAGCATTGGCTCATTGGCTCTTATCGATCTAAACTGTATGTTCGGCTTTTCCTCTTCATTATGTGACTAATCAAATTTACTCAGGCTGCATGTATGAGATTAAAAACCATTCCTTACTTTCCACCATAGCACATGGGGCCCTTTCTTCTGTGTAGCACTGGCTCCCAGACAATGCTGACTAATGTCTTCTGGCACACAGGGTTTTAGTGAAATCAATTTTTCCCCACAATAACTTGCCCAAGCAAGAATCTGCCTTGTGGAATGAACAAAACTATATTACTTCTAATGCAAACCCTATTATCAGACACACACACTCAAATATTATTTGAGTGAGTGCCAAGTTTCACAATGCTGATTAAAAAAGTAAATAAATAAATAAATATGTGTTATTAATTTAAACACTGTTTTTCTTGATTGGCTGAATGCAGATAATATTAACAACAATCAGCTCATAACAAATCAAGCATTTTTCCAACTTTTTTCTTTACGCATAGAGGTAGAAAATGATGAAGGGACTGCGAGGACTAATGGGTGTCCAATTCATGATGAAGGTGGACTTCTGCAAGTTTATTGATTCAAGTCCAGGTTAAAGGTTTATCTGTTGTTTTGAAGCTGAAAGGGGATCACCCTTTTGCCTAGAGAGATCAATGAAGAGCCTGCAGCTATAATTACCATAAATATTATGTTATTATTACTATTGCACGCACCAGTGAAATTGATTATAAAGTCCACCGAATGCATGTCAGCACACACCATATCATCTCTCTCTCTTTCTAGTTCTTTCTATTCTCAATGGAAAAATACGTTTAGAAGAACCTAAGATAAGAAAAAGATAATTCAACCAGCTACCAAGGCAAATTAGAAGTCCAAAGAGGAATGGGAATTCAATGAAATACAACAAACTATCCATACCTGAGGCATTGGAGATTGCCAAACAAAGCCTGGATGTTCCCCATGAAGCCATCCAAAGTGCAGGGCGATAAGATGAGAAAAGACCCACCCAGGGTTGAAACGGAACAATGTCAGAAAATTAAAGTGTCACCTTCTTGGCTCAGGTCAGCCAGTTGACATGAGCGCTGACCACAGCCATCTCCTTGTGTAAGAACCACTAACTGTTACAATGTGAGCTTGTGTAAATGACAATAAAAGGCATTCTATTCTATTCTTAACATAATATCAACATATGAATTGGAGCCAGCTTGGCGTGTTTTATTTCTCTGTGCTATTCGCATCTGACTTTCAGCCATATTGCTCTGGTGTGTAATGCTGTTCAGCCGCAGTTGACCACCTAAATAGATTTGGCACATGTCTTGAGCGAATGGTCACTTCTAGGGCACTTCTGAAGTGCACAGCGGCATGCTGAAAGACCAAAATGGCTGCATTTCACAATGGCTGACATTGCACAGTCGGGACAGGCCCAGGTCTCAGGAGTCAATGAATACCAGAGTAAACAAATCCCTACAGCTTCAAGAATACACAAATAATCTTCATTAAAACCTCAATGGGACATTGGAGTGCAATTCAGAGCAAATAGTAACAAGTTCCCATCAAGTACAGCACAGACCAAGTCGTTTCTCTATCCCCTCTGCTGTTCCTCATCAGTCTGGCTTCATTAGATGATCACAAAGAGTGGCTACAGATACTGGTTTTGGACTGAAGCAGTCATCAGCCACCACTTCTACGAGGATGACATTAAGCCGTGCGATCAGTCTCGCCAGCGTATCTGGCAACAACATTAGAATGTCATTTGGCTCCCGGGCAAAAGGCAACCATGAAAAGAAATCAACGAAGTCAGTCACAACCTGATATCTTCAAAGAGTTAGGCAGATTCTGAAGGAACCGATGAATGATGAGAGTAAAGTAAAAACAAAATTCACATGTATGTCCTGCTAGTTATCAGATATGTCACTGGTTTAATAACTGGGCCAAGAGGAAGACCGTGACAAGTAAAAATCAGAAAAAAACAACACATGATGGCAAACCAGTATGTGGTGATAGACAAACTGCAAAAAAAGGTAGTCAGGATTGATGGCGGAATCGCAAATGACAGTAACATCAGTACAAAAACAATAAATACCAACAGGCACTTGAAAAATACCTTGGGTTGAAAGGGGAAGTTGGTGGAAAAAAAGGGAGAGAAAGAGTAGGAAACAGTGACACCAATGTCCAGAGCAAGCCCTACCCCGTGTAGTGCCCTAGGTGAGATTTTCTATCGCCCCCCTCCTCCATCGGTGATTTACATACTTACAAGATGTTGATGCAAAGACGCAGCAAACCGCAGCTCAATATGGCATGTGGCAATGTTAATGGAGTACTGTTAATATGAATGTGTACTTTTACACTGATATAAAGTTTAGACAATTTGACCTGTCATAACGAATAACTAAGATTAAAAATCTGATATAGGAATAGACCTTTGCTTGACCTTCAAAACTAGGTGTTCAAATTTTACCAAATGTCTTAAATGTGTTTGTGGAGATTTTAACAATTTAACTGCTAACACTTAGTAAGGACCTACTCCTGTTTTTTAAAGTCCTAGCTTCTTTAGACTTTTTTGCTGAGTGTCCTTTTTAAGAAAACAATCAACAGGAAGAAATAATTCAAAACTGACATGTTTAGGTGTCTTTCTTAGCATCTGGCTCAAACAGATAAGGCTAGAGACCCACACCCTTTACAAAGAAAACACCTCCTTTCTTCAGGATAAATACGACTGGATCGATAACCACGGTGTGCATTTTTCGTTTACCTCTGTGGTTTCAGACAAATGTACCTTCGGCCAAAAAATATTGTGCATGATATAATAAAGCTTGTATTTTTATTTTGTTCTCTAGTTTTCTTATGGTGCACCAGACGAACAAACATGCATTATTTTATAGGAAAAACATTAGCTAGCCGACTGTTATTAACAAATAACAAATAACAAAAACGTTTATTTGGCCAATGTAGACACCTACTGAGTAGGTTAAATCTTTCCAAATGATCCATGACAGTTAAGACCCCCACATGGCGCCCAGCTATAGAAATACAAAACTCGTTATTTACTGATTAGCATTACATTTGGAGGCTGATCGCCGAGACGTGGTTATCAACTTAACAGTACACTGTGCTAAATAAGTGATGCAGTAAAACTGATGCTTCATTACACTACTACATCTTTACTTTACCTCTTTCCCTTTTCGTGTTTTTTCACATCTTTTCTCTTTTCATCTTGCTTGTGGTCCAAGCAATGTAGGTTGTTTTTACACGTGACAAAGTAATAAATTTGCCCTTCCCTGTATGTAGTAATCAGCCGGAGGGAGGGTTGGGCGGGCGATTTATTTTATTTTATCATTTGGAGTTATATTAATTGGGCATTGCTTTACATTTGTTTTACATTACACCAAATTTTTGTGGTGCCCCCTGGAGGCCAAAGCACCCTTAGAATTTGCCTATATTGGCTAATGGGCCAGCCGGCTGTCGATGTCATATATTTCATGTATGTAGGAAAAGGACAGGAAAGATTTGAACACAAGTGAAAGAATATCACGTGTGTGTGTGTGTGTGTGTGTGTGTGTGTGTGTGTGTGTGTGTGTGTGTGTGTGTGTGTGTGTGTGTGTGTGTGTGTGTGTGTGTGTGTGTGTGTGTGTGTGTGTGTGTGTGTGTGTGTGTGTGTGTGTGTGTGTGTGTGTGTGTGTGTGTGTGTGTGTGTGTGTGTGTGTGTAAAATATAGCAAGCCAATATGCTTGCCTTATGCCAATGTTTATTCAACTTCCACAAAAAAAAAGTTTTCGACCTGAATGTAAGATTCCTTACAAGCACAATGTACTCCCCAACTTTACACTTGTAAAGACTAACTTAAGATTCCTTGTTTTTTTAAGCAGCTCAATGTAAAACAATGAACCATATGCATCACAAACATTGTACAAGAAGTGCATTGGTCAGTTACATTTTCCATGTAATAATGTCTAACCTCATATGGAGGAAAATAAAAGGCTCAAAAAATATCCCCTTCTCCTAAGTGGGATCAAAACAGGGTGATACAAAAATGACAATCAAATAAAGTGCACATGTAACAGCAGGGAGTGTAACTCAACCTATAAAGTGCAGACTTGTACAGGCGCCTTTTTTGCAAGCTGCTATCCAGCGTTGTGTGCTTTTGACGAGGGGGGGGACTGTTGTTCTGAACTGTTTATATCCTCTCTCAGTCAAGTTTCTCCTTCAATATGGTCTCATAAATAAGATGTTCTCTGTTATTTATAGAAGTGATGCATGCTGACAGATGCCCTGTGCACATGTGGACCATTTCAGAGGACTGTTGCATTCACATGAAAGTCTGATGGAAGACACTTGGAGGTTCAAATTTTGTCGAATGACATCTTTAGCAAATCAGAATTGTATTGAAATTGGACAGTATGGCTTGTAGTATGAACATAGCAAAACTTGTGCTCATGCAGACTTCAAGTAAAACAAACACATCTGCAGACCACCTATGGCACAGAGCTTTCCTTTAAAGGTGGAAGACTGCTGTCTTCCAGATCACCCTGAAGCCAGCATTAGTCTGGTGGAGGACCATGGTGGTCTCAGCCTGCATCAGTTTGAGCCACTGGCTCAACCCTACAGTAATGCCTGCAGGCAGCGCTCTCGGAGTTCAGGAAATGTGAGCGCAAGATAGGGTAGAAGGAATCTTTGTGTTTTGCAGCAACAACTATAGCTAGAAAATGCAATTTGGTAGTGTTTCTACAGCTCTTGAAGTACAAATCATATTATTGGGGAGAATTTGAAATATCATGGACATTTAAAAATGTGCTAAAAAACTGAATAAATATCAAGTATTTGGTTCAGGATAATTTAAAGATCTCACATGTTGGACCATTTCAACCCAATTTCATTCTTCCTTTAATTTATAAATTCAGTGACATTTAAAAAACATAAAGACCAGAATTGGTTTGATTCGTTATTCTTTCAAAGTTATATCAAAGTTGAAAGTTTAGAGGGGAAATGTAGGGATTCTGCATTTCAAAGGCTCTGTCTGCTCTGACTGGTCAGCTGATTGATTCAGAGTCATCAAGTTACAGTGCGCTGCTCATCCTTTCCTAGATTTGTGCCAGACTACCCACTGGACATGCATGTGTTTCATGGTGATGAGGGCAAGAGGAGAAAAGCCTGGACCACATACAAAGTCAGGAAGAGTTTCATTTGTGGGAGACAATGACTCCCTTTGCTGCACATGGTAACTTTGCAGCCATTCCCCAGTCACAAAAAAACTTTCTAACACACTAAAAGAGAGGAAAAACTCCTAAAAGCATAATGACTTCTTTAAAACGCATTGTCGTAAACAGCCTGCTCCACCTGCGCTTTCCACAGCTATTTTTCATGCCTTTATTGTCCGGCAACTCTATCCAGTACCATCTCTACCTTTTTTCTACGATGGAAAATATGAGCTGTCATGTTTTCAGAAAACTGGAATGGATTCAGTACCAAAATATCAGTGTGACATCTTGTAGATATTTATTTGCGGTGGGCAAGAAACATATTCAGCACAAGGGGGGAGAAAAACGTCCTAGTTTATATTCATCTTGTTCTCCTTCTTGTGCATTTTGTTCAAAGCTCAAGGCTTTATTCTAAGATTTCCTACAGCCACATGAAGGCAGCATAATGCTAAGCATCTCAACATAATATGCAGCTGCTGAGATTAACACACATTGTACACGTTCCAAAGTGAAACACGAGCCTTGTAAAAACCACTATTGTGACTATATCCTTTTGGGAAGGAAAAAAAAAAATACTGAATGGAAATAAACTTAAGGTATAAGGTGCCAAATTCAACATAAATGTAATCCAAGTGCAACTGAGTACACCAGCCTACAGCTGTTTCTTCCAATTAAATTTCAAGCTGGAATGATAATTCTTGTGGGCATTCAACAGTTGGAGGAGAGGCTGCTTCAGACAGCCCTTATGTCACCACAGCTCTTTTGGTTACGGTGATTTCCATGAGTAGGTTTGGCTTGATTTTTATAATATTTTGGCCTTATTTTATACAGCACTAAATAGAGGAATTTATCACAACAGAGGTAAATCTAAGCATGTTGACAGTATTTCTTTTCTTTTTTTTTTGCAGGAAAAAAAAATGTTGCTATTTTTGACATTCAGCGAAGGCCAACTGTGCTTCAGCGTGCCATTAGCAGAGGCCGGATCTGCAGGCTGACATTCACAACAGGATGAGTTGGTTATCTTCAGAGTAATGATGTGCATTCTCTAACTAGTGTAGCTTAGGGCAATAGTGATGTCTGTGTGTGCATCTATCTATTTACAAATGTCAGATATTTCTTGCTCAGTTAGGAGAATCAACATGTGATAGGAGCTTTTTTCATAATTGTTCAGAGAAAAACTAATATCTGAGAAAGTAAAAAGAGAAAAGCCTTTGTTTCAAGAAAAATTAAAAAACCTATTTTGCTAGTTTCAAGAATTTTAGTCAAGAACATATTTCTTACCCCACTGGCACTTTGCTTAAAATAAGATAATTTTGACTAGATGTATGGAATATTAGGCATATTTTGAAGTGTTTTATGTCCTGCAACTCTTTAATCTGTATTATTCAATAAAATTGACATTTTTATAACTTTGAATGTCATGCTTATATGAGAGAAGATATTACTGAGAAAAACTAATATTATTCTTCTGTAGGGTTAGATGACTGCAATATATTGTCAAATGATTTATTTTATTCTAAGAAGACTACAACCAAACAAGAAGATTAGCAGATAAGATGAGCCTCTTGCAGGGAAGTATTTAGTGAAGCCTTAAGACTGTTAGCTTAGACTTTTAAAACAAGGCAGAGTAAAAATGCGATTAATTTCCAGCCCTGAATGGAGCTAATGCTTTGATGTCTTTAAAGATCATCTGTTTTCAGTCAATTGAATAAAGGCTCTGTTCCCTGTTGCCATTATTTCCAAAATTTATATTGGACAGTTGATTGTCACTGTACAAACGTGCGCCATTTATTTGCCTTAAATGTATTCAGTTCTCATATTAAATGTGGAAAAACTTTGGAAAAGAAGGACATCAGAGAATGAAACTCTTCAAATATTATTACAATGATTTCTTATTTTCTGTACTTAAAAAACAAACAACTAAACAAGTAAAAAACATTTTTTGGAAGAATACTAGTTTCGCTGAGGATGCACAAACATTCCCAGACAGCTTGTCTGGTTGTCATTTAGCCTAACTCAGAGAGTTTCTCTAATAGGTCGTATACAAACCCAGTTGTCTCCAGGCACCTTCTTCTGGAAATCAAGTTTAAATCCAGGGGAACTACATTTACTCTGTGTATCAAAGAGGAAAAGAATTAGGATGGCTGGGCAGGTTACTCAGCAAAAGAAATGATGGCAAAACACATCAAAAATGTCTTCACATACATCTGCATCTGCTGTGTTTAATCAGCTAGGACTAATAAAAGCTGATAGCTAAACAAATGTATGAAGTTTAACAGCAGAGAAAAGAAATATTTGAAAACCCTTAGTCAAGTCTTAAACCAAGAATAAGAAGTGGGGGAAGAATAAAATAGTCACATGGGGAAATCCAGTCATTGAAAAGCCCAAGCACTGCAAATACTGGTCTTTTATAGCCTTTATCAACAATATCATGGTTCTTGTTCAAAAAAATGAATTGAATGTTGAATGTTATCACTTTACCTGATGATGAAAGGTTTCAGGTGCAACTCCATTGCATTGGCCATATAATGGTTTATTTTCCTTGATATGCTCCAGTAAAAAAAATGAAAATAAAAATCTGAAAATGAAAAGAAAGCTCAATGTGAAGTTCCCTGACCTTCTGTGCAGAAGTAAATATGGATTTTGAGCTAACAAAAAGCATAGTTAGATATGCTAGAGACTTTCCCGCAGCTGACATTGGACAGGAGGCAGGGTCCACTCTAGACAGGTCACCAATCCACTGAATACAAAGCAGAGGCAGAGGCGATTCTAGGGTCTGTTGGGGCCCTAGGCAAAAATTTCTAGGGGGCCCCTCAAACCAGCGTTCATCGCCGTTATGTTATAATAAACTGACACCAACGAAAACTTTATGAAATTTTGACCAGGATTCCTTGCGAACAGAGCATGCGCAGAAAACAAAGTCTTCTTTTTTGCGTTTTTTGGCGGATTGCATACCGCCACCTACTTAACCGGAGTATGTAGGACAGGATCTAGTTGTCTATAGCTTTACATTAAAACATCTAATATAATAATACTAATGAAAAGAGAAAAACTCAAAACAAACAAATAAAACAAATAAACCAAACAAGACCGCTATATACTCACTATATCCTGTAAAATAGAAAACAATTGAATGTTCCGTTTGATAGGGATATTCCGTTTGGCGTTTACATGACTGAATATTCGGGTTTTAAGAGATTTATTGACTGCATGTAAACGCAGTCGTCATAGCTTTCATAGCTTAACATCAAAGGTGCGCTTCCACTACACAGAACAGCTCTACTCTACTCTGCTCTACTAACCAAAAACGTCAATAAACTTAACACTGGTCTGACGCTAGTTTTGCTGTTTAACGGTAGTTATCTGCTCCACTTACCACTGTCTTGCTTTCTTCTGTCTTTGTCCTCCTTTTTTTTCTTCCTCTTTTCACCGTCGGACGGATAACTACTCCTCTTCATTTTTCTTCACCTTCGGCTGAGCCGAATCGGCTCCATTTAAAACTTCCAGAATGAACGTTAAATTCTGTGCACACGACACTGCGTAGTTTTTTATTTTATTTTTTTTTGACACTGCGTACAGGTGGATGGCCGTGATCATGGGAATGACAACATGGGGCCCCTTAAGGGAGGTTTCTTACTGGCTACTGAGATGTCATTGATAATTGCCTTATGTTTGTTTAAGGAGGGAGATGTGGTCATTACAGTTACCACATTTTGAGATCTGTACAGTAAAAACAGCCTTCAATACTTTTTTAGTCCTCTAAACCCCTGATAGGAAACACTTTTGTAATAAAAGTAATTATATAAAAAAAAAAATATATTATTTTTTTTTTTTTTTTTTTTGGGCCTCATGGGCCCCCCAACAACTCGGGGCCCCAAGCAGTTGCCTGCCTTGCCTGTTCACAAGCTGCGCCCCTGAGCAGAGGTGGGTAGTAACGAGTTACATTTACTCTGTTACATTTAGTTGAGTAAGTTTTGGGAAATTTTGTACTTTTAGGAGTAGTTTTGAATCACTATACTTTTTACTTTTACTTGAGTAGATTTGTGAAGAAGAAACTGTTACTCTTACTCCGCTACATTAGGCTACATTGAGCTGTTACTTTTCTTTTATCCCTTTTTTCCGCGTACGTGTCAATCTCATGACATCACTGGGTGATTCTTTGGGAAAAATGTTTGTTTTTGCATGTTTTGTCACATTTACACAGACTCAAACACACACAGAGTTTCTATGAGTTCATGGGCTTGTTCTAGTTCTGCCTGGTTAAAAAGAAAAGTACAAAGGCTTGAAATTTTGTGCTACTTGTGCTTAATTTATTTTTTTATTCTGTTATTATTTTATTTATTAAAGTACTTGAATTTACTTTAAGATTATTTTAATTTAAGCTATTTTTTATTAATTTTAACTTATTTTATTATTTTATTGATTGAATTTGCCTGAAGATGATTATTTTGTACTTTTGTCTGTTTGAATGGTTGTGTTAAAACAATAAATCAGACGTTACTCAACAGTTACTCAGTACCTGAGTAGTTTTTTCACCAAGTACTTTTTTACTTTTACTCAAGTCACTTTTTACTTCTACTTGAGTCATATTATTCTGAAGTAACACTTTTACTTGAGTACAATTTTTGGCTCCTCTACCCACCTCTGATACAAAGACACACAAGAGCAGACGGGTTTATTGGCTTGCATTCCTAATAAAAGCTCATCTTGAAATTAAATTCTAACACTGACATGCTTTGCTTTAAAGGCCTTCTTGGGCTGACCTTAAATCGTAAATCCTTACATCTTCTTTATTGTTGTTACTTTCATATAAGCAGCTAATATGCTCAAACATCGGACACTACGAACAGCAGTACAAAAAACCCATCATTTCACAGATGTGAGAACTTGACTTTCAATTTAAAACTGTCTGATTAATCAGTCCACACATTAATTGAGCCCATTATGTGCCATTTTGAGATTTTCAGCAACAGTGGCTGATTACAATATTTCAAAAAGCAAGAGTAAAATAATAATAATAACAATAATAATCATCATAAATAATAATAATAGTAAGGCTTTTGCAGTGCAGCCAACCATGTCTATCTAGCAGTGCGTTTAATTACCTGCTGACATTTATTTAGTCGGTGCATGTGAAGCGCATTGCAGAGTAACAGACACAGGGCAGAAGTATTTTGCATGTATATACCACCAAAGTGGATTTAAAATAAAATGATTAGGATCACCAGGGGAGACTTCCAGCATTAATTTAAGAGGTCTCACAAAAATATAGTATTTACCATTTATTACATTTAAATGTATTTTTTTTTTTTTACTTTTTTTGTTATATTTAATGTTTATCAATTACCTTTGTTTTTCGCAGCTCAAAAAGTATTTGGGCAAAGTGACATAATTGCAAATACAGGAAAGGTTTTAGTTAGCTCATTGGAAATCCTTTGTTTTGAGAGCCTGCAGTACGGAGGCTGTGGGCTTCACCAAATCCTCTTTCCTCCCTGGAGATGCTTTGCCAGACCTTCACTGCAGCCGCCTTCAGTAGCTGCTTGTTTGTGGGTCGCTCTTTCTTCAGTTTTGTTTTCAGTCACTCAGAGGTATTCTCTGTGGGGTTGAGATCAAGTGACTGACTTGGTCACGAATAAATCTTCCCTTTCTTTGCCTTCAGAACCTCTCGGTTTGTTTTTGCGCTGATCGTTATCTCGTTGGACTGTGAAACAGTGTCAGTTTTGGGATCTGGTTGAAACTCATCGGAGTAAAACTTGACGCACTTCAGTCGCTCTTTCATCTCACTACTTCTGTCAGCAGTCACATCTTCAATAGACACCTGTTATCTTGTTCCATTGATAGCCATACATGCCCATCATGAACTGTTCCTTTCGTTGTACTTTTGTTTTCACATTATCCAAATCCAAGTTTATCTTGGTTTCATCTGGCCAAAGAATCTGAATCCAGAATATGGGATGATTTTCAGATGTTTTCTGACAAATTTTAATCAGTCTTTCCCATTCTTGAATGTCACCGCTGGTTATTAACCCTCTCGTATTTACATTCATGCTGGCTCCCTATTGATTGTGGATATTGACAACGATACACCTTCCTTCGCCAGAGTGTTCTTGACTTCTGTTGACGTTGCAAATGGTTTTTTCAAGGGAAGGATTCTGCAATCATCCATCTTGCTGCTTTAATGTTGATCACCAGTGTCGTCTTTCTTTTTAAGAACGTACCAAACTGTTGACTTCTTAATCCCTAATGTCTCTCACTGATTTACGTGCCGTTTTTCAGCCTAATGCTGGCCTTCACTTGCATTGAGATATCTGTGGATTCAATTTTTGTAGTCAAACAGTTGAATACCTGATATCAACTCCAGACATTTGATCCTCTTCATTTGTACTGAAATGAGGGAATGCTCTGCACTTGGTGCTCAGTAAGTGGAGGTTTTTCTTAAAATGGCTGTAATGCCTAATTTGTAAATTACATATTTTTTCTTAGAATGTAAAACTTGAAGCTGGAAGTCTATAAATTTGACCACATCTTGGCTGCTTTTGTTTTAGTATAGAGGCAAAATAACAAAAAAGTCACTGACCGAAAACCTGTGACCTAAACTGTGGAATATATAGATGTTTGGATGTCCTTGCCTCTGTAGTTTTTGATAAATTCTGAGAAAGAAATGGCAAAACGCATTTGCAGTGATAGACTAATTAGAATTAAAGGGTGTAATGTTTGTCACCACTGTTTCCTAAGCATGTCTCTTTAGCAGTTAAAGTTCCCTACCAATAAGGACAGGTGTTGAATGTCACATTAACACATGGTTTCATAATATTTTGTTCATAAATATGGGTGACAGTTGTGGGTGACAATTTTGCAACTTGAAATGTCGACACTTTTTCAGGTACAGTAGCTCTGCCTCACAGGCCAATCAGGGAAGCGGAGTCTTCTGTGTATAAATATATCAGGTCAGATCAAAGACTTTAGCATGAAGGACAAGATCTTAAATCTGTCAGGCTGCTTATAAGTAGACATACAGTTAATTTTCCTGCCTGCCACTTGAATATATGCCATATTTATGTGTAGACTATGACTCTCCCTTGCTCTGTGTGAGTGCCTTTCTAGCGCTTGTGCCAGCATGGTTATACAGAAAAACCAGAACTGTTTTTATACATACACACACATATATGTGTATATATATATATATATATATATATATATATATATATATATATATATATATATATATATATATATTAGGGGTGTAACAGTACATGTATTTGTATTGAACCGTTCGGTATAGCGTGTGCAGTTCGGAACGGAGGCGTACCGAACGAGTTTCCACACGGACATATTAAGTAGAGGGCCGCACGTTGTGGAGCAGAGCGCTGCTGCAGCTGCACATAAGCAGTTGCGCTCACACCGAGAAACAACAAGCAACAGTTGTAGCCGACGTCATGGCTAATGCCGCTATTGGCAATAACCCGTGCTTATTAATCACAAAACACAGGTTAAACATCATGAACAAATCCGCTCCGACCCGGTGTGTCAGTATCAGCGCAGACAGACTTCAGCTTCGCCTGAATTATGGTTCTGCGTTAAATCGACGGCATAGGTGACGGCGTAGGGTCGCGGTGCGGTGTGCGTCGCCGCGTACCCTACGCCGTCGGTTCTGCGTTGGTGTGATGCAGAACCATAATTCAGCCACCGGGAGCAAAGGCTCGCTGGGTTGATGTTGATCCGCGGACCAAACTTGTTAAGGAGCATCAAATTCACTCTTATCTGCGCGGAAATAACGCTAAAATATAAAGAAGGCGTCCCACACACTGTCAGCTAGAAAATGTGAGTTTGTGGTAAATTGTTGATATAGTAGCCCGGCCGCCTAGCTTATTTCCTTCCCTGTCTCTTGGCTGTAGCGATGATAATAGGACTCAGCAGCTGCTAGCTGCTCCAGAGGAGAGACATGCCTGACGCTTGACCAGCCGCCTCCCTATGTTACCCTGCTAGAAACATAATTATTCTGAAAAATTGTATTATTATTTTAACAAATTTGAGAATTATCTTTCACAATCTCTAATAGGCTATGTTCTGCTCTTACATGTGGTAATGCTTGTAAGCACCATTGTTGGGCACGTGTAGGCTATGTTAATGAGACTGCAGAATGCAGCCTGGAGCCTCTCGTCTCATGACCTTGAGGTCCCAGGCGGGTGGTCATGAGATGAGAGGCTCCAGGCATATGCCCGGCCCCCGGCCCGGCTCTGATATGTTCCGCTACTGAATGTGGGAGACAGAGATAACATAACACCAATGCTCCAACTAGCAGCCATGACCAGAGTCTCTCAAGAGACGGTGGCCATCACAATAGCAGATGTCCTAGAAAGAGTCTCAGCAGCTGGGGTACGCCAGATCAGGAAGGGAAAAACATGATGAATGTGAATGTAACTTACAGTATAGGGCTGTGACCCCCAAACTGGGAGAGTGGCTCCAGCACATCCCAAGAAGAACAATATCAGAAATATCTGTCCATATCAGCAGGGATTGCTGAGATGCCGCTTAAAGGAGCTTGAGGCCGGATTGTGGCAAGAAAAAAATCTGTATACATTTTAAGTTTTCTAATAATAACGTCAGATGAAGCGTTCCAAACCCAAAAGAATGAGCCCTCTAGTGTATCTCTCCTTTGCCTTGAACAGGCTGTGTGCTGCAAAATGTGCTGCAATTCTGTCCCGAATTTCCCGCGCTGGGCTGCGGATGTGACGTCACATGACGCTGCATGCACGTTCTCCCCGTTCTCCCGTGCCGGCTTCACTGTTGGCTGCAGTACCCCCAACGGCCGTCGTGGTGAAGGGTGGCGCTAGAGAGCCTCATTTCTTAAAAGGAGCCTCAAGCTCCTTTAACAGGACAGGTAGCCGGTTACTGTTGCATGAATTACTTTCATTTTGTTGAGATATCTTGATACTTGTTTTTCTTCTTTTTAAATTTATTGCCCTTATAAATGACTTGTACCACTCTACATTTCATGAAATTCTTGTAGGCAATGCTTTCATCCAAAGTGACTTAAATGCACATGGGAAAGACAGTTTGGGTTTCAGTATTTTGCTCAAGTGCACTTCAGCATGCTGACAGTTGTGGATTGGAGTGGCTATTTTTCCGATGGACAATCAGTCTACCTTTTGAGTTACAGCTGCCGTGTTAGCAATAAACTGGAGTCAGAGCAGGCAGGCGGATTTTACATGCGCTGAAACAAGAGCGAGGCTTTCTGCCTTATCTTTTGTCAGGAGGTGAGTGGTCCTCTTGCTTATCTTATCGTCCAACCCCATCCTTCAGTGCAGCATATATTTACTGTCATGTATCCTGCACAGCTAAGCAAACAAAATTATCATAACATTTCAAAATAACAAATCTTAGACGTTCTTAAGTCTTACACGTTTAGCGATGTGAACTTCTCTGAAATAAACACCTGTTTTTCAGATTGGAAAGATAGTTTACAATAAATCAATCACATATTCTAAAGAGAGTAAAACATATGTGAAAACATCTTTGGGATAAACATTTTTAAAATTTAATGTCAGATACATTTATTGTGAACCTTAAGGATTCCGGAGACTGGTTGTCACCTGAGTTTGATAATTCAGAATCATGTTTATGATTATGATTCAAGAATGTGAATGCGAAATGTGAAAACATCAAATTGAGGGTGTTTTTAATATACATATAATAAAAATAAATAGGATTTTCTCTGTATTATTTCATATGTCAGGCTTTAAAGAGTTAACGCTTGTCAGTCCAAAAGAGAGGTTGTATTCTTCACATTAGTGTTTTTTTTCTTTTATTTTTAAAAGATTAATATTTATGAATATGAATAAAATATGATCCTTTAGCCTTTGCAGCATAGAGAGTCATTGAGTTTAAATGAGAGGTCTGCAGAAAAGCACTGACTCCTCCAGTCACATCCATTCCCTCTGAAGTGTATATATGCTGTTTGCAGGCAATGTGTGGATTTTTCATTGCTTTGTGAATGGAACATTTGCATGCGTGGGAACGGTTCGCGGTAGCACCTATTATAGAACAGACATCAATCAGAGAGCTATAACTGTTGTGCAGATTAAAAGAAAGTGCTCTTTGATTTGTACAAGGACTCAAACTAAAGTTGAAAAGAATAAAGGGAGTTTGGAATTTTCCACATGATATTTTTCAACCATGTTTTTTTTCTTCTCTTTTTAATGTTTATATTGATCATGGAATGTGACTGATTTACCACCTCCAGCAAAGCATACCTCATTGATGCTGCAACATTCAGCGGCAACAGATTCCAGTCCTGCTTCTTTAGCAATTATATAACATGGATGCTGTATGATGTCCTTGTTAGGGCTAAATTAAACGCAACAAGTGTATATACGACGCAAGAGTTTATTGGCAGACCATCGTCCTTATGAGAGGAGTAGTTTGTACATTTTACATAGCACTGATTAAGTGAAATCTGTTGTACAAAGTGATCTGTAAACCTTTTACACAAGTAGCAGGGACATTACACAAGTATACGTTTAAAAACATCAATCAAAAATGTGATTTAACTCAAAATTAATTCATGTCCATTCCACCTTAATGGTATTACGTCCATACATGATCTATACCTTTCCATGTTAATCAGGGTCAGTTCAGTTCAATTCTAAATACTGTATTAATCCCTGAAGGGTATATTAATCGGGGTCACTTTGTCTCAGGGGTCAGCACTCCTTGGGTGACAGGCAGGGGTGCACCTGGGACAGCTTGCCACTTTATCACAGATCCACATACAGACAAACAACCACACTCACTCAGGGCAATTTACAACGTCCACATATGCATGTTTTGGACTGTGGGAGGAAACTGGAGCGTCTGAAGAAAACAGTATCACTGACGGTGCTTCTTTGAAAGAAAATGTCATGTAGTAAAAGAAGAGTAAGTAAAGTTAAATGAAATGAAAAAAAAGAAATACGAAATGTTGATATTATCTTTTAAAGCAAAGTAACACATTGTTATTTTGGTAATTTTCTTTCACAGACACATTTATCAATGGTGCTTTGTTGATTTCATTAAATTGATTGAAAACTCAGTACACCGAGTATATGCTGTCTTTTATTGAAATTCTACCCAACCCTGGCACTTTTTCTTCTATTTTTTATTTATTTTCAACTATTCAATTCAAACCCTGTATTTGGTCAGTTGCATCTCTACCCTCTGTATATAGTCTGTCAGTTTCTTTTTGAAGGGTGATTTATGATATTTCTACCTTCAAAATGTTGCCAGTAAACATGCTAGAGTTCCTGCATTTTTTTTGTCTGAATTATTCTGAACAGAAATGTGGTGCTATGGAGGACTGAGAAAGTCTGGACATTTTTTGTTTCGAATGCTGAACCAAATTCATGTTCACATTCACTCCCACGGATGATTTGGAATTAGCAATAACATGTATGTTTTTAGTGTGTGGGAGGAAGCTGGAGTACCCAGAGAAAACCCACGCAGGCATAAGGAGGACATGCAAACTCCACACATAGAGGCCTGATCTGGGGCAAATCTGTAACTTTTACTGAACAGAAACAATGCTAACCATCAAAACCACTGTGCACTACACGACTAGACAAATATATCACATAAATAGATCAATACTTGAAATGTCTTCAAAAATACAACGCAAAAGATAACTGAAGGGCTGTTTACAGTGCTGCCGGGCTGCCCTTGTCCCGGAAAATCTCCCATCACAATAGTCAACAACCAAACACTTTATAAACCCGATGGACTACAATGGAGAAGCTGCAACCATATAGATTCGGTCCTGGCTGTGGGACACATGACCAACTCTAAACCTTGCTAGGGTCCTGAAGGGAGCATTGGAGTTTTCCGTGTCAGTCCACATGTCCATACAACCACGTCCTTCAGGCTGTCCTCTGATGGGTGCTACTCGAGTATTCAGTTCTGGGTCCAGTGCTTTTATAGGGCTATACAATCCCTGAAAAAACAAAGTGAGAATTTGGTCCACTTTGGCTGCGGTAAGTCAAACTTCTTCCAGTTGGGAGTCAGACTTTGTTACGGCTGTCCTTTGCCACCAATTCAGTAGACAAGTTTTCTAGACTAAATTTCTAGGCTCAGCAAAAAGCTATAGATTGTTTAGTGGTGACAGATTTGATCTCTGCTTTTTGTAGATGATGTGTTCGTGTTCGTGTTATGGACCAGGCAGTCTCAGCTCTCACTGGAGTGGTTCGCAGCTGAGCGTGAAGCGAGAGGTATTGGAATCAGTGCCTCCAAATTTGTAGGTGTAATGCCCTCTCTGGGTTGGTAATGAGGTACTGCCTCAAAGGAAGAAGTTTAGGTTTATTAGGATCTTGTTCATGAGTGAATGTAAAATGGAGCCTCAGAAAGAAAAATGGATCAGTGCAGCATCTGCAGTGGTCCACACTCTGTACTGGTTTGTTTGTCAAGCCAAAAGGTAAAACTCCCTGTTTACCAGACATCTTTGGTCCTACCATCTCATATGGAAATACATTTTGGATAGGGATGAAAAAACAAGTTTTCAAACACCAGAAACTGAAATTACTTTCCTCCACATCATGGTACGATTCAGCCATGGAGATGTGGTGAGATGCTGAGTCATTTGAAAGGAATTAGACATGTAGAAGCTGCTTCTTCACATCAAAAGGACCATCACGGGGCCTATTGAGTTGGTTTGAGTATATGTATAGATTGCCTACTAGACACCTACTAGGGGAGGTGTTTCAGGCAGGATAAGGTTCCCTAGGTAGGAGAGCCCATCATTCTCATCTCGCCGGGGAATGCCTTGGTGTCCATCTGGAAGAGTTGGATAAGGAAGCTGCGGCAAAATAAGTCTGGGCCTCCTCCTAAGGCTGTTGCCACCACAACCAAACCTGCATAAGAGAAGTGGATGGATGGATGGATAGATGGTCTTCAAATAGGTGTTGCATGAGGTTGGGCTATGAGCTGATCTCAACACTCTCTTCACTAAAACAAACAAGCAAAGAGTTCGAACCACAGTAGATGCTGCATGAATCCATCTGTCTGTCTGTCAGAGACTTAATGTGAATTCTGATAAAGCTAATAAGTAAAAGAAAAATTCAAACCATATCTGAGAACATCATTTTTTGTGAATATTTAGGATTTAAAGTGCACGTACAAAACATGGACAGCTGGTCTAAAGATACAGTGGCCTTCTTCCTCATCACGTTTCTATTTTAGGATAAATTCTGAGTATTGTGATAACAAATGGACATTGCAAATTGTTTTTTTTTTTACTTATTCTTTGTTCAAATGAGATGTTGTTTCATACTAAAACAGTTTTTTGGCAGCATACCACAAGTGGAAAAGATTAAAGTTGTTTTGTTAATGTTCACTATACTTATAGGCTTGACACAAACACTGATAATTAAACACATTTTTCATTGTTTGCTCTAACACACTCAAGGTTAAAGTTCTCTACATGTTGAAGAAAAAATCCATTCTCCCACATGGATAGGAATGAATCCAACTAAGGCTTTCCCACCTGTCTGTCCTATTCCCTATTCCCCCGTTACATTAATTCCACACCTGGACGAAGAACAAAAGAATTTCAAATAATGAAAAGTGTGCCAAACCACGGTAGAACAGAGAAAGTGATGGTGTTCATACAACATATGTCACAATTATCTTGCACGTCAGATACATCACCAGGTTCTGACCTTTAATGTTCCTGGGTGTTGATGCCACACTGGTGGAAACCGATGAAGCCTTAAATATAGCAGACCACCACACTCAGCATCTTTTAATTAAAGGTCCAGTAATATTGCGCCCAAATTCTCCTCGACATTCCTTTTTTTTATTGTCTGTATCCTCTAGCACGGAGGTGCTGGCCAGTTATGCCGGCCCAGGGTTGTTTCTGTGGTAATGAGCTGTCAAGGATATAAAGAAGCCTTTTCTTTTTTCTTTGCATATCTCTTCCTTCCAAATAGGGAGTGTAGACGGGGGAGCTAGTCTGGCAGCAGCATCTGTGGAGAGCACGCCCTGGGGATTCTAGTGTCACAGATGCAGTTTAAGAACCATGCGAATGGAGTGGCTCTCTCTGACTGCAGGCTGCAGAGCGGGCATGATTAGACCTTTAGATGTTGTCGCTTGAATGAGAACTGAGGTACTCAGAAAGACTGGGCTAAAATACTAATTCAATTTGCCAGCCTCTAATGACAGAAATACATTTCCCAATCAGTCTCTGCTCTTTTGGGTTTGATGATATGTTTCCATCTGATTGTGAAAGTACTAATTGTCTCTTTTAATATGCTTTTCAGCAAGCCACAAAGCGGCACGCCCGGTCACCAGTAATATACCCACTTATTAAGGCTACCTCCAGATAAAATTTCATTATTTATTTCATCCCTCAATATCTACTAGTTTCATGCACAGGTGCACGGCTTTCTATGACTTCATTATGACAATCTTAAGATACATGATTGAGTAGAAATTCAGAAGAAAAACTATTTATGTCTTCAAATGTTTGCTTCAAAAAAATGTCAGACATGATTAATCAACACCACACAAGACTTTGTGTTCAGGAGGAGCAGCAGAGATGAAGGTAACAAAAAGAATCTGCCCTCTGCTTTCCATTTTTTTTCCCTTTCTTCTTATTGCAATTTTTTTCTTTTAAATTGACATTGTCAGTTGCCTTGGATTGTGCACTCTGTTCCACTTGCAGCTCTTATTATACCTGCAGCCCTCCCACAGAAAAGTGTGTGCGAAGTGAAAATGCCAAATATTAAATAACTCTGTCTGAAGTCTCTTAGACACGAGTAAGGGCCATTGTTTTTTTAGATTTTATTCTTGTTTTTCATATTTTTTGTCCATATCATGTGACTTTGTGTCTGTAAACTTCCTTCTCAGTAGTATTCTACTACTAGGTGCTTGCAGCGAAATTCTATGTAGAGGCATTTTAAGGAGGGATTATGCTTGTTCTGTAATATTCATGAATAGATAACCAGTTTTGTAGGTTCTATGCTAACTCCATAATGTGATCCATACCGCAGATGACAATCATGGTTTGGACAATCACATTTGCATATTAAACAAGTTTCTAGGAGTGCCTTTTTTCACCTTCATAATCTTGCTAAAATTAGGAACATCCCATCTCAGACTGACAGAAAAGCTGATCCAAGTATTTGTTAAGATTGCACCATTTAACTTTTTTGTCATTGGGTTGCCCAAAACAATTCTCTAAATCACTTTTAGCCCATCCAAAATGCTGCACTCGTGTTCTGACTGGACCTCACAGGAGAAATCCTATTTCCCCAGTTTTAGCCTCTCTTCATTGGCCACCTATAAAATCCGGAATAGAATTTAAAATGATTCCACTTGCATATAAAAGCTCTTAATGACTAACGGCCATCATATACTAAAGAGCTCATAGTTTTGTCTTTTACAAGCAGAGCACTTCATTCTCAGATGGGAGGTTTATTTGTGGTTCCTGAAGTTTCCAAAAGTAGACTAGGGTGTAGAACTTTCAGTTATCAAGTTCAGTTATCAGAAGCAGACACCCTCCCTCTCCACCTTTATATTAAGCTGAAAACCTTACGTTTTTGATAAAGCTTGTAGTTAAGGATGGCTGAACCATCCGTTAGTTATACTGCTTTATAGGCTTAGACTGCTGGGGACCTCCCATGATGCACCTCTCCTCACTCTGTTCTCTTCCTCTTCAACTCTATTATTGACACTATTGCTGTTGTTATTACCCTGTGTTCCTTCTTCCCAAGAGGTGTCCCTGATCTGTTGTTGTTGCTGTTCCCTCCGCTCTCCTGTCGTCTCAATCCCAGAACGGTCGAGGCAGATGGCCGCCCTTCTTGACTCTGGTTCTGACAGATGTTTCTACCTGTTAAAGGGGAATTTTCCTGTCCACAGTCTCCTGGTGCTTGCTTCGGACGAATGATTATATCAAAGAAAAAATTGATGCACTCTGATGGTTTCCTTAGCCAGCAATAATTATTAGTTATTTTATTTGGCTTTGTTTTACTAATTTGGAATGAGATTAATTGTGTTGTTGAAATGCTTTGAGATGACATTTAAATAAAGCTGAATTGAATGTTGACCATTTACATGCAGGATTAGCTCAGTTCATGATGAGGTCTGAAGTGTTTGTGAAGATGTGTATAAGGATTCTTTTCTTTTCAAATCTAACATGGTTTATGGCCACAGCTCCACTTTGGTCTTAACTGTCCTAAGGGCATTTGTTAAAGGAGCATGAGGCAAGAATAAGTGAGACTCATTAGCGCCACGACGACCGTCGGGGTTACTGCAGCCAACAGCGAAACCGGCACGGGAGCGCGCACGGACTCCTCACAGCACTGCAGGTGATGTGACTGAGTTGTTTATGGTGTTTACGTGACGTGTGCAAGACCTCTTCAAGCATCATGTCAAGCGACGAAGTAAGTAACTAACAATGTTCATTTTAGTCTAACTTTAGTAAATTTCCTTGACAACAGTAGCGTATTTATTTAGCAAAATGACAGTTGTAATGTAAGTTGTATAATGACTTACAATGTTATCTTACCTGGCCAGTAGGAAATGATCCATGTCAGCATCTGTTTTCAGTCCTAATTCAAGTTGAAGCTGCCTCCATGACTCAAACGCGTATCCAATGTTTACTCGTGTGCCTGCCTGTTTTTGCTCGTAATTTCTTTTCGACTCGCGACTTGTCTCTGATAAAGGCTTCGTTTTCTTCTTGGTAGCACTTTTTAGTGGGCTTTGAGTGGCGCTGGGTCGTTTGCCGGCTGTGGAAGAATCCATGTCTACCCAAACAGAAGTTTGGATCCACCGCGCTCGTTTTCTTCCTGTATCCAAGCCGAGCGCCTTCGAGAACGCGCATGCAGCGTCATTTGACGTCACATCCGCAGGACAGCGCGGGAAATTCGGGCCCAGAATTGCAGCGCATTTTGCAGCACACAGCCTGTTCAAGGCAACGGAGAGATACACTAGAGGGCTCATTCTTTTGGGTTTGGAACACTTCATCTGACATTATTACTAGAAAACTTAAAACGTATATGCATTTTTTTCATAAATCCTGCCTCATGCTCCTTTAAGAAATCATTATGCTTCAAAATTTAATTTAATTTTTCATTGCAACTATCTTCTCGCAACCCCTTTTTGAAAAATTAATTTAATGTAACCATCAACAGCTTGAAATTTTAACATGAAGTATCTGCTGCATTCACTGTCTGAGATGCAGAACTCATATTTTTTTTTCCAATGCAATTTCTATGAGCACTGCATGATCTGACCTTGGGGTGAACTTGCTGGGACATCTACTTCCAGGAAGACTGGCAGCTGTCGTGAATGTTTCTTCACATGTGAATAATCTCTCTCACGGTGGAATGATGGACTTCAAATTGTTTGGAAATGGCTTCACAACCCTTCCTACTGATGGACAGCAACAATTGCATCTTTAAGATTACTGCTGAAAACACACACCTCAATGCTCCAGCCCAGTAACCTGCTAAACTTTCTGTTTTCATTAAGATGCTCACACATGCTGACAATCCACATATCACGTGTATTTGATTATCCGGACCTGGCTGCATCTTACCCGTTTACTTCCAGTGGAAGCAATAAGAGTGTGCCGAATTAATCACACACTCGTTAGGCTATACATTATTATGGAGGACCAAACTAACATAATTAAAAATAAATGAAGATATACATATACACTCACGCACACACACACACACACACACTCACACACACACACACACACACACACACACACACACACACACACACACACACACACACACACACACACACATATTCATACATGCACACATACACACACATAGCCACACATATGCATACACAGACAGACACACTTAGCCACACATACATATGCACACACACACACACACACACACACACACACACACACACACACACACACACACACACACACATAGCCACTAAGTCACATATGTATACATAGCCACACAGATATGTACATACACACACATGATCATATACATACACGCACACACACACACACACACACAGACATATACACTGGCTTGTTCACCTGCATGCTTGCTTTGTAGTTTTTGGGGTTAGTTAATCGCAGTAGCTTAGCTTAGACTGTGATCGGATCTCGAGATTTGGGTCGATTGCTGCTCGTGTTTTGGTCGGCTCCGTGTCGGTTTTGTGTTTCGTTTGTGGTTTTTGTTGCAGATTTCCAGTGCTTGACGTGTGCCTCCGTGTGTTCTTGCTCCCTGGATTGGCAGTGGATGTCAACAGTAAGAAGCAGGATGCTTATTGACCAATAGTAGGGGAGTTGAACGAAGAAGGGCAGCCCTCCTCATTTGCATAATGAGGCAGAAATTCACAAGGTAAAGTAAAAAGAGGAAACCAGGGAATGTACAAACAAGGAATGCAATAATTTTAATTATGTCAGTTTTGGTACTTCATACATTATGACGTATCGCTTGTGAACTATATAATAACATGGTGTAGCTCAAAAACAACGATTTCCCTAAATGGGAAGAAGCAGGTATGAATAATGTATTGATGGATAGATTGTAACACAGGTTATTATTTTGCTTTTAAAATATCTGCACTTTCTCTATTATAATACTGTTCTATAACACTGCATTGTCATTGCCAAGGAGAAATACGAATGCCTCTCTTGGCCTCTGTTAATTCATACAAAAACATTTCATATGGGAACAAATTAATGAGGAGGTCGGTCTGCCAGTTGTGTGCCCCACTTTGTGGAATTCCTACATCAGTTTAACCCCTTGCTGCACGTACCCTAAACACAGCCATATCTGAATGAGCTCCAACACTTATAACATACAACTCCAACTTTTGCTTATAGTGGATGCTAGTGCAGTGCATGGGAGGGAAAGTATTTCATAGTGTACAGAGCAGCTAATGCTCAATAAACAGCAGAAGGAGGATTTTCGCCACTATGTCACAAGACTGTAAAAATGGAAAGTAGTCTGTACGGCCAAATTTGCAACACAGGCTTAGAGAGGAAGACGACATCTTAGAATATTTAACTAAAATTCCAGCCAAGACTCAAACAAACAAACGAGGATGACAACATTTTAGGGAAGGATATGGCAGCTCGATAACTGCCAATTATGGAGCCGTGCAACCAGATTTTTTGTAAATCAGCTGACAGTTGGGAGTAAAACTACACACATACACATAAACAATACACACACATATATATATATATATATATATATATATATATATATATATATATATATATATATATATATATATATATATATATATATATATATATATATATGAAATTAGATATATTACTTATTACTATTTGTGGCAGGGTGGAGGAGCTGCAGTCACTCAGGCTGACGGGACACAGGTGTGGCCCGTCAGCCTCTCCACCCTGCCAGCCTTATAAGGGAGAGACAGAGACGCTGCAACGGGGACTGGGAAGCTGCTGCTGGTCGTGGTGCTTGTGCACGTGTGTCCTGGGTGTGAGGTTCCGGTGGAGTGAATAAAGGGTTCTGCACTAAACTCCGTGTCCTCTCTATCCTGACGGTCGGGCCCCGTGGCACTCACCGTGCTACACTATTATATTACTACTATCTGTATTTTAGCTTTTGGCTGAATCTATAACAGCTTGTTGGCATCATTAAAGGGGACCTATTATGGCATCTAATACCTACTTTAAACAGGCCTTGAATGTCTTAAAAACAAGCTTTTGATGGTCGTTGCTAAATAAATTAGAAATTCAGCCTCTAAACCATGTCTTTATCTTCCCATTCTCTAACCTCATTATCTATGCTGGATTCTGAGTGGGCGGGGCTATGATAATGAGGCACTGTTTTGATTGACTGCCTGAATGACGCGATACACCGCTACGAAAAAATGGGGGAAGCTCCGGCCGGCGGAGTCATAACCGTGTCATAACTGCATGCGATGCGAGCGAGCGTCAGCGACAAAATCAATTCCATTGCTTTATTTTCTATTGGACTGTCCTAACTGGCCGCAGCGACGCGGTGCGCCGTGGTGTGCCGTTTTGAGCTGAACTTTTGTCGGACAACCTGCTTCTATTTTCGTCCTGTCGCTCGCGTTGAAAGCCGGTTAAAAGCGCTGTAGGAAACAGTCGTGGATGAGGAATGGCTGATCCAGTTAGTTGAAATGAGAAGTTATCTCTATGATACCTCCTCATTTCACTACAAAAACCTCAATAAAGTGGCAGCTGGCTAGAGGGAGATGGACAGAGACCGTCCGATTTCACGCACTGCGACGCGATAGTCGGACGCTCTCGTGCAGTTAGGACACGGTGTTTAGTTGTGGGCGTGGTTGGCATTTTGGTTACGTAACGGAAGGGAGCAGAATCTGAACGGCTCGTAGAAGTCACATCAGACTGGATGGCTCATCCAGTCTGATGTACAGACACTGCAGAATTTGGTTGCTTTCCTCCTTTTCTGAGTTGGCAGGCTGAGGGGAGACCACTTTATCAGAATCAGAATTGTCTTTATTGGCCAGGTTCGAACATTGTCCAACAAGGAATTTGACTCCGGTTATTTCGCTTTTTAGATTTAGAATATCAAACAGTAAATAAACAAATGTGGCACTTATTGACATATATACAATTAAAGAACTAAGGTGCAGCAGTTTGAGGTAGAAAAAAAATGATGGCTCTGAATAAAATAACAAATATACAATTATATAAAGCAAATTATACAAAAATACAAAAAAGTGAGAGGTGCAGCAGAGTGAGGCAGACATGACTATTGCGGGAAGGTGCATTGTTACAGCATGTGACTGCTATCATTGTTATTGCACTCTGAGACTATTAATTGTGAGAGTTCAACAGAGCAACATCTTGGGGGAAGAAACTGTTTCTGTCTGGAGGTTTTGGCTACAGAGCTCTGTAGCGCCGTCCAGAGGGGAGGAGTTCAAACAGACTGTGTCCTGGTGTGAGGGGTCTGCAGAGATGCTACCTGCCTGTTTCCTGGTCCTGGACCGGTACAGGTCCTGGATAGATGGGAGGTTAGTCCCAATTATCCTCTCTGCAGACCTGATTGTCCGCTGCAGTCTGTGCCTGTCCAGTTTGGTGGCCGATCCAAACCAGACAGTGATGGACGTGCAGAGGACAGACTGGATGATGGCAGTGTAGAATGTGACCAGCAGCTGCTGAAGCAAGAGCAAACATGTTTTCATAATAGGTCCCCTTTAAGTTGAACATTTTCTCAGATGCCGTTACATACAGACATACACAAGGAAATAAGAATTATTCTGAAAAACGCTGGCTTGTTCTGCAGAATGCATTTGGCACACATTTGCTGGTAATTTTTGACAAATAGTTGATTTAAGTGTCACAGTAAGTTTCTCTGTATTTCTGTTTCTCTTTATGATGGTACACACAACATATTCATCTTCTAGTCGAGTCAGCACCAGTCTTAAGTCCACATCTCCTTAAAATTAGGGCTTCAATTAGATTTGAGTCAATTAGTGTTGACTGAAACCATTTCCTCTATCTCCAAACCTTGTGTTTGCTAGCACAGCCGTCTATTAGGAATTATTTATGTATTTATTATTCATCTTTTAACTATCATGATGCCTGGTCATGTCACAAACAGAAAAGATATTGTATGTTCAAATGAAAATGCTGTAAAAGCTTATGATAACATGTGGCGATCTTAGAGTACAGTAAGTTCCTCTCAACAGACTAATCAAAGCTACCAGATGACTACAAAGAGAACAGCTGGTACAAAGATACCAAAAGGATGCTAGTTTGCATTTTCCATTGATTAGAATGCCAGAGAGATGGCATTTTTAGGAACTGTGAAAAACGAGAATGCTTTAAGCTAAAACTGCATTTTGTAAGAAAGGAATACCGAACCCAGATGTTACTGAAAAGGAACTTCATTAAAGGGGATATATTATGGCATTTAATGTATATTTTAAACAGGCCTTGAATGTCTTAAAAACAATCTAAAGCTTGTTTTTTCTACATAAATCAGAAATTCAGCCTGTGGGCCGTGTTTATAGTTTTACCGCTTCTGACCTCTTTTTCTGTGCTCCATTCTAAGGGAGGGGGGGCTATGATAATGAGGCTCTGCGCTGATTGGCTGCTTGAATGATGTGTAGCAGGGGAGGAGACAAAGCGTCGCTCCGGGCAGAATAGCAGCTGCTGCGTAGCAAAGCGTGTCCACGGTTCTGCGTTAAATCAACGCGTACCTACGCCGTAGGCTCTGCGTTGGTGTAACGCGGAACCATAAATCAGCCTTTAGTCACCTCGTCTTCACACTAATTCACACAGGAAGATTTAATTTAATTCTAAACAGTTACACCACGGTTATTTACTCCAATTCCTCATCATTTCACTTCTTATGTTACAAGACAAATTAATCATGTAACTGTAAAGAAATCACAACACTGAATTTTCACAAATGGCAACTTTATTGTTAAAATATATAAATAAAATGTATGCACTATTGCTGGCTCAGGAAGGACCGCGCGTCTTCTGAATGTGAACAGCTCCAGGTGCTTGAAAGATCTAAAACCACAGAAGAAAAATGTATTACGGTACTAATAGAGCCCCGAGCCCGGGGGAGCCGGCCCGCCGGAGCAGGTTCCCCCGGAGCCGGCTGGTTCGGATCTCCGGGTTCGGAACTCCGAACCCGGGTCTCCTCGACGGTCCGGTCCGTGAGCAGCCCCCGCAGCTCCGTATGCGGCGCCGGGGCTCCGGAGCTAAGCTAAATACTTAGCCCATGCAAAGATCATACAAATATAAATGACATAAAAAAAACGGAACTTACCGCTGACTCGTGTGCAGTTGCCGGGTCCGTGCTGTGGGAACTGATCCTTTTATGAGGGTAAATGTCGATGCAAAATCTCATTTTAACTGTCCCTCGCTGTTCAAACAGCCACCGCTGCTGAACAATGGCGGAAGCTCGAGCCGGCGTAGAGAGCTGGTTGTGGGCGTGGTTTCAGCAGCGGGGGCCGACCTATGGAAATGAGTGCCTAGGGTGACGTCACCATAGGCGCAGATTCAGAATGGCTCAAAAAAAGGTCACGTGACACTGGAAGACTCAGTCAGGGGGGGGAGGAGACCCTGCAGAATTCCATGGTATTTTATCTTCCCTGTGCTGGCAGGGTGAGGGGAGACCACTTTATATATGTTAAAACAAGAAAAAACGTGTTTTTCATAATAGGTCCCCTTTAAGGCAGGCTCCTGTTGGTGAGTCATCAGACTTCGTCTTTAGTTCAACCTGTTCCACCTTTCTGGACTCACTGACAGTTCACACTTTGCCTCTAACAGGGGCGTTGCTAGACCTAGAGCTCTACAGGGGCAGAGCCCCCCCACTTCACCGATCACAATTTTTAATCAGGTAGCACCCACACAGCCATGTGTTACTTACTTGAGGATGGTGGGTGCTTGGGTTCGGTTTAGTTACATGTGGATACCTTGGAGGTGCACCTAATAAGTTGCATCAACCAGTACTAACAAAATAATAGCCTAACTAAAATAAATGAGACCAAGAGATCGTGTAAAGTTTTGCCAAAACGTAGGTAAAGGCTTTATTTATTAATTTCCATAAATGTGTTAAATGGAATCAATGTGTTTTTTTTTAATAAACCCCTCACAGCAATTATTCCCTTTTTTGTTTAATATAAATCGATTCCATCGTGGAATGGAACATGTGTGAACTGTTTCCATGATATGGAATAAATAAAAATGAAATGAAATGAAAATGAAAATAATACCTTTTCTTCTTTTACAGAAACTGCTAATTTTTATTTGTTTACTCTATTCACAACTTATTCTTCTCGGATAAAATCAAAACATTCCCTTCACATAGCTCTAACTAAAACACTGCACTGGCGATGTACACCTGCCAACGAGGAGGATCACTTTACGCAGTCAGTTACCATAGTAACAGACTCGAGGTAGGACTATCCTCGCTTTCTGAAACTGAATTTCCCTCTACTCAGGGTTAGTCAGAGCTTCAACATAAACTGCTTTCTGGAAAACTCTGCAGCTAACTTGGAGCCACAGTAAACATTGGACCATCATTTTCAACAGAATCTGATTTCCTGGATCCACCAATACAAAAAGAGCCCTTTAAATAACTCTCAGAGCTGCTGCTTTCCTCCTTACCTCAGTTAGTGTGCCTTGTGATCTGGTTGCAATCAGTTATCTCGAAAAAACCCCATCCATTTTCTTTGCCTCGCTTTCCCGCTTGTAGTTTATACCGCACGATACAGCGCGATGCGCAAATCTTCACAGAAGCTCACTGGAGCTAGTATTTTAATCAGTCTGCTTTATTCGACTTTACAGATCAGTCTAAGATAACTGCCATCTGACCCTGTTACTGTTAGGCCTGTATCACCGCATCCCTCCCTGCCGGATGGTTTACTACCGGGGGCCATCGTACCGAGGCACAGACCTCTCTGGCGACACCCATGCTCTCCAAAGTCAGCCAGTGTAGTTGAACTGTGACGGACAAAGGTCAGATCAAAATAAGCTGCTTAGTCACATGAATACCCCATGGATAAAGTAATCTTAAAGTTTTGCCATGAATACGAGTTGTATAGTAAGAATTAGACGAATTATTTGATTAAGGCCTGTAAGATTGACTGTTGTTTGTGGTTAAGAGAATACAACTCATGCATAGAGTATAAACAAAGAAAAACGGACAAATAATTACTTCCCTTAGTGCATATTATATACCGTGCCTAAACTATTCTGACATTGACTATTTGCACAGTTTTCATATTAAATGAGCAGCATAATTACACACACTTAAAAAAAAAAAAAGTCTTATGCTCTTGACACCGTGATGATCACAAGCAGAAAATTCAGGGAGTGCACCTGCTCCTACAATGTCAGGCTGTTGTAGAAACCAAATTAATTTTCCACTGTGGATTGCCATATCTGCAGCCAGACAAGAATGATGTATTGCACTTAATAAAAAAATTTCCATCTTCTCCAACAATCTTTGCACTTTTTGGTAGGTTAATAGTGGTCTTTTAAGAGTAGGGACATCATCCATTTCAAGCGCTCAAGATAACCACTTTTCTCTCATACTGACTGACTATCTACATTGCTGTGGGAATATGCTTCCTTTAAAAAGAGACCGACTTCTGATATTTATAGGCCAGTGTTTGAATGCTGCCTCCCGAGGAAAACATTTTGCATCTTTAAGTCAGTATCACAGAGGTGTACAGAAAAAAATGTTTTAGACTGTGTGACATTGTCTTATGTGGGGGAAAAAAAAGAAAATTCTAAACTTTTAAGACTGGCCAACTCTGAGCTTGAGTTTTTGATGCCATCAAAAAGCATGTGTTCCACATGTGCTTTGCACTAGACAAGACATACAGCCCAATCTCACTGGGGAAAAATGTCCTATGGTCTGATGAAAAAAAAAAAAATCTTTTTGGTTAATCATGAACAGAATCTCCTCAGGGACATGCATGACAGGGACTGTCCAGCACGTTATTAGCAGACAGTTTCAAAAGACTTCATCTATGCTGTTATGGGAAGGAATTGCTGCACATGTAACATGAAGGTATCATTAAAGCTGAATTATCAATACAGGCTTTGGTGCAACACTTGATGCTATGCAGATGATATTTTTTATCTTTGAGTTTTTTCCAATGTTTTATTTCCTTTCATAAAGGAACCTTAATCTGAGCAAGATTATTCTAAGCCATTTTTTGCACATACTGTATATCGCAGTAACAGTTGAGGAGTCTGAGTGCTGAATTTGCCTGCAGAGTCCTTATGCTTGAAAAGTGTAAACAGAAAACCTTGACGTAGATATTAAAGGTATTGTGACATGAAAAACACATTTTTCTTGATTTTTTGTGTTTTGTTGGGTGTCTTGACATCAATTACACCCAAAAAACAACGAACTTTTAACATTCAGTGTATTGTGTGCTTTCTGGGATTTTCCGCATAACTATGCAAAAACGGCGCATCTGGTTTGGTGGCGGGTCGTTACGTATAGACCCGCTAAATCACCGCCCCCTCCACCCAGCTCCCTCCTCTCCTCTCCTTTCCAGCGCACCATAAAGGCTGATTTATGGTTCCGCGTTACACCGACGCAGAGCCTACGGCGTAGGGTTACGCGGCGACGCGCACCGTACGCTGAACCCTACGGCGTAGGCTCTGCGTCGATTTAACGCGGAAACATAAATCAGGCTTAACACGGAGCTGTTTAGAGCCTCTTTTGTTCTAATCACCGGAGGAAAACTGCTAAGAAGACCCGCGGCCACTGACTGGACTTAAGATAAGGGGACAGTGCTGCTTGCATGCCTTTATTTTTATGATTGTTTGCTGTGGTTCGCCTTGCTGCTTTTCCGTGCGTGCTTCGCCTGTCGCTCCGACACCGCTGTGAGTGTATGGCTGGGAGGAGGAGGTTTGGAGGAGGAGCGGCGCAATGATTGACAGGAAAGGGGGGAAAGGAAGCGTTTTTCACGGCGCAAAAAAACACTGTCATAAAAAGCCAGGAATGGAGTACTAGAGTGAAGTTTTTCTTGTTACACTCTTTTAGACACATTTGAGGGATGTTGGCCAAGACTTTTAATAGTGTTAAAAGCATGTTAAAAATGATGTCACAATACCTTTAAACCTGGGTAAAATCTCTAACTGATGTCAATGATTGTCCTGCTGGCCATGTTTGGGTATTACAGCTATTATTGCGCCTAAAACTACATGCTGGATACCCCTGTTTTCTTTTCCCTTTCTTTTAATTGATCATTATTGTTTTCTGAAATGAAGAAACAGCTGATGAGAGTAACAACAGCAGCTGGACATCACAGGTAGGGCCTATATTTGCAAGATGAGTAACTGCAGAGACAAGGAGATCTGCGAGCTACTCAGCCTCAGAGCCGAGGACACCACACACCGCTGTGTGTCCGGAACCAAAAAGATGGTGCATTGTTTGAGTAACTGGCCACAAAAAGGACAAACCGGGGCTTTGCAAGAAGCAACCTGGCCAAAAAACGTTAATCCCACGTTCAGCCATCCTCGTTTTGAAAATACACCTGTGTGACGGCGTATAAATGTTGCTGATGTATGGACAATATCTCATTCTACACGCCCACATAGCTTACGTTATCTTACGTCTCCTGACTCGCCTTCCCTCCTCTCAACTTGCCTCCAGACAGGGGTGGCAAATAACAAGCCTTGCTTTTATATTACCCAACGCGCGTTAAACACGCATTCATCATCATGCCAGTAGTGGACTTGAAGTGGCTTTATTAGTCATGAGAGGAACTGTCAAATTACCACTTATAATTATTAGACAAAATGTTATGTTTGGCCTTTTTCCCTTTACAGTTGTCATGCCGGTCCTTATTACTCTAATACAGCATCTCAAGACACTGGTGCCAAAGATACTCACATTTAGGACCAAACTTGTGCTAGACAAAACCCTACGGCCAGCACAAAAAGGCAACGTAAAATGTATTTTATTTCAAGTATTGCTCCACATTCCACATTACTATCACACCACAATAAAGACGGTTCAATGCTAGTCCTCTCTAATGAAAGAAAATATGTGAAAAGAAGGTTCCTTGTTCAAATCTCAGCTGGGGCCTTGCTGCGTGGACTCCGTATGCCCTTTCCATGCCTGTCTCGCTTTTCTCTGGGTGCACTGGCTTCCTCTCACAGGTTAAAAACATCCATGCATGGTTGATTGGTGATTCTAAATTGGGTATAAAAGTGAGTGTGAGCATGCATGCTTTTTTTTGTTTGTTTTCAAATGTCTCCGTGTGGCCCTGTGATGGACGGGAAACTCATCTGGGGTGTACCCCACCTCTTGCCAGATGACAGCGGGGATCGGCTCCGTTCCACCCTGCATGCCTAAACAGGATGTAGCGGGTATAGAAAATGGATGAATGAGCCTCTGAGGTATTGTAAGCAGGGTTGATGTCAGGACAAAACAAACAGATGGTAACCTCCCTGATACAGCCTCGAGAGAAGTAGTGACAGACATATACCCACTAGTGAGAGCAGACAACCTTACACTGCGCAAATAAACAGAATAGAGGCCCCAATGTGATACTCCCCAGGGGAGTATATGTAAGCCATGCTCATAATCACTGTCAGACCTGACTGACAAATACACTGCAGTCATTAACAGTAATTTTCTCATTCTCCTCTGTAAAGCTGAATGGTTCAATATTGTAGAGAGCCATGTAGCTTGCAGGAAAACAAGAGGAAAGGATTAGTTGGAGGCTGATGATGCTTGTGATGCTTGTCTCCATATAGGGCTTATCGATTTACACACATCTAAAAAAATAAAAAGAACATCATTAGGGAAGGGTAGTACACCAGTCTCCTCATAGTGACCCATGTCACAGTCTTACATGAAAGATTTTATTTTTTTTTTTTACTGTTTACACACACAAGTGACACATATTTTTTTCCACACCCACTAAACTACATCAACTCCACGCGGTTTAACTTTTGTCTGTTTTGTCTGTTGTGTCACTGATGCCATGCTGTAGTGTCATTTAACTGTGTCGTTTTGTCTGACGGGTCATGCTCGTGTGCTGTTATGATGTGGGTTTCTAATGATACTGTGTCATAATAGTGTGTCATTTGACTGTGTCTTTGTAATACTTTATGTGATATCTATTGTTGGAAAATCCCCATAGAATTAGCGGTTACTTTATCATTCACATCTGACCATGGCATAGTATTTGCTCTAATCTGTTGGTAGAAACCACATTATGGTGGGATCATTTTCTTGCCGTGGGATCCAGTAGTAATTGCAAGAGAAAGACAATGAGTCTACTGGGAGACGCGAGTATGACCCATTATACCGATGCATTGACGGGCACGTCAGATTAATAACACAGCATGAGCACATGATGCTCATGCTGTACATATACCAAAGTTGAACAGAGAGAACCTAATACAGTATCTAGATAGCTGTCTAGATTTGCGCAAAACCAAATATCGAAAAAGAAATCTGGTACTGGAAATAGCACTAATTCGAGAAAAACTCCACAGTATAAAATAAACCTTTTTATGCTTCCAGGAGTTGGTTTTTCAGGCGATTCAATAATCCATGTATTCGCAAAAGTGTAATGGAACACTTTTTGCTAATTTCAACATCTCTGGCAGTGCTAAATGGGGAATAGCCCGTCAATCTAATGTGATGAAAATCTAGTTTCTGGTTAATATAATGTAGTTGTGCTAAAACACTACTTAATCATTTTACATTACATAAGGTCTTCTGTATAATCATTCGAATGATCATCTCCAGCCTTCATCATCTGGCTATTTTCTCAACAGCGATTGCATTAATTTATCAAATACTAAAGATGTTTTAGTCCATTTTGTGCGATGTTGAAATTTTCTTTTTTGCTTTTTTCAAGAGATGTATCACAGGACAAGATTGGTAGGTAACTCAGAGTGTTCGCCAATGAACGTGAAGGGTAGTTGTTCAAGCCAAAGTCCCTCCTGTGTCCACCAAAGTGTCCTTGGGCAAGACACTGAACCCCCAGATGCTCCCGGTTATCAGGTTGTCAGGCTGGTTGTCAGCTGCTGGTTGCAACACTGTTGCATGGCAACGCTGTTACATGGCAGCGCTGTTACATGGCAGCTCCGCCGACAACCGATGTGTGGATGGCTGACTGTCTGCAGTGTGAAGCGCTTTGGGGAGTACAGCTGGGAAGCTATATACAAATGTAAGCCATTTACCAAGATACACAGAGAGTTACGAGAATTACACTTATTAGAAAAAAAAGTGATCAATGGAAACACCAATGTCTTGCAGCGTTGCCTTTATCAAACTTTCGGAGATTCAATTTTCTTTTCAGAAAAGTGTAATGGAAACGTGACTTATATAGATGGTGGAGTAGACTTGCTGAAGGAGATCTGTCCAATAAAGTACTGTTGAAAGCTACAAATGGTAAATGGACATAAACAGAGAGTCAACATATTTTTGTCACAAATCACACCTCATAGAACTCCATGGGTTAGTGTTAGTTTATGTTTAATACCGGCAATTATTTTCCACCCCTGATTTATTTCAATTTAAGGGATAACATCCTACCCCCCGTCTTTGTTAGTTCAAGGTTCAAAATTGGTGCTGGAAGGTATACTTCTAGCAAGAATCTGGCATCAAAAATGCAGCTCTGGAACCTGTTTAGTATAGATGGGTGGCCTGGATGGATGCCTTCCATGTGGCTTTACAATAAAAGAGGTCTGCTGTTTTCAATAGCAACACACACTCACTACTTTATAGGTATATTAGGTGTATCTAATGAAGTGGCTTTTAAGAGTAGATGTATTCTGTATATTTGGATTGCCTGGGGTAGAGGAGTGAGACTTAACATACCTCAGAAACACTCAAACAATATCTTTGTAATGGAAACCCTTGTGGCTGGGCTCACTGCTCATAATGCTCTCCTGACAGGATTTTAGTCTACACCAGTCACGAGCTGCTGGAAAACCTGCTTGGTTCTGTAGTTGGGTTGTTCATGCATAAACATATGGATAAGCACGGTGTAGTGTATGCTCTTTGTCAAGGGTCCAGGTACGTGCTTTAAATAATACAATTTAAATACATTTTTTAATAACAGTGAAGTTGCATGTTGAATTAAATTTTATGTAAACAGTATTATGTAATAACATTGATTTTCTGCTTATTTTAGCTAATGTACAGTATACCAGCGTGGCAATAAAGCAATCAAATCAGTAGATTACAGGAAATAATGTAAACTTGCAGTGTTTTAAGAGGCATCTAACAGCAGACTTCTTTCAACATTCTAATTCTCAGTGAGCAGTCATCTGTCCGCACATTGCAGCTGTATTTGGAAATGGGCAGGTGTGAATTTGACACTGTGTACGTGTGTGAAGCAGGACATTTTTAGAAAATGGCATGCACGTTTAGTTGGCAGTCCTTAAAAGAAAAAACGAAAAAAAAATGACAGTAACCAAAAAGACATTTAGCAGATGCCAGATGACGCTTCTTTCTGCTCTACCTGGTTCTGCATGAGGAGACCAACTTCTGCCTGATAGAGACATATGGGAACCCGAGGATGTCTTTGTCCCCCTCTCAAGTTTTCAAAAACTGCTGACGTGATGTACAAGCAGGAAACAGAACATTCCCATCGTTTAGTTTGCAACTTGGTTAGTATGAGTAACGTTTCCTTGTAAATAAATCACGGTGAGTAAATTATTGATCAAACAGCAAGAGGTATACTGGGCAACGTACAGTGTAGTGCTAACTCAAAACATTTGTTCTGAAGTAATACAAGCATCTGGGCTAATTTATTACACTACATTACATTTAACAGTCACTTTCATCCAAAGCTACTTACAACAGAGGAATACAATTGAGCAACAGTAACATACAGAAGTTGGTATTTATGTTAAATAACTTTTTGCGACAGAAAAATACAGGCAACTGTGTTATTAAAATAAACCCATAAGAATAATCAATGGCCATGGCTCATAGTATTCTTGGATAAAGTAAATAAGAGCAAATAAGGTCACGGACTGACTGACTCCAATGACCACTAATTACTGTTAAGCCTTAGCATCCACTTTGCCACCCGAATGCTGCTGCAGGAGGGACCCGTGCTGATTCCTGTAAGTCCTCTGATCCACTGTGAAGATGCACCGTATGTAGCAGTTGCATTTTAATTTTCTGGAACTGGAGATTGTGCTCCTTTCAGGTGACAAAGAGCAGATTTCATAAGCCTTCCATGAAAATAAACCGTCATTCTTCCCCTATGCACTGAGTTTAAATTCTAGCTGACGTACAGTTATGAATTATCACAGCGGAAGCTGTTTTAGTTCACTTCCTCTAATAGTTTCACTGACGCTACTTTTACACTGTTTCAGAATCTTCTGCCAACTCTTGTGCATAATAATCAGACCCATTGCTCTGGTGTGTGTTCAGGTGCACACAGTTTGTTATAATTATTCTTTGGGTGTGTTGCTGGGCCGTGGAACTTAATTGGAGTCCACCTATGACAGATTAAATTAATGGGTAAAGCTGTTGGGATCATTAATTTGTAACGGAAGATTAGGTCTAAAAATAATTGTGAATAATGGTTCAATTGAGTGTTTTGCTTGTTCTTTTTATACCACTATTACAGTGCTGTATAAGCCTAACTGTGCATTAATAGTACATGTCTACTTCATGAAGAAGAACAACGATTTAGTAATGTAATGTTCATTGGTAATAAACTGTGTGAAGAATAATGTGCATTAAATATCTCACATAAAAGCTAAAAAGAACTGTAGCTGCTTTGAGGAGTTTGGTAAATTGTGGCAGAGGCAGTTTTTAGGACCTAATCTGTTAGAATAATGTCAATAAACTAAAAATGTTAAAGCTAAACCAAGTGATTTCTAACACAGAACCCCTTCTGTTGTCCCTTTTACTGAAACTCATTGCATCTGCCCATCTCGAGTTTGTAATTGTTTTGTCCCCACAGTCACCAACAGGAGGAGGGTTCATGCTAATGCACATGGAGTGGGGGAGGGGGTGGAGGCTTGGGAGAGTTCAAGAGGGGGTATGTTTATTCACGGAGTCCAAATGTCAACACTGACAGTGGAGTCATCTAGAAATTCGTGACCCTACCTTTAAGCAAAGTGCATCAAGATAAATAGTGTATGGTGTAACAACGTCCAGGTGCTGTTATACAACAGCGGACGAAGGGAGGTGTAATAAAATATTGCAAGAGAGAAAGTAAAGGTACATCTAATTATTAGATATGGCATTTACGCTTGCCTGATCCCGTTGTTTTTTATACAGGCTAATGAAAGTAATTTGACATATTATGCAAAATGCCTCATTGACATACTCAGTCAATTGTAATCAATAGATTATGCAACCATTCTGACAGGTCTATTGACGGGGTGATGCTGGGAAAAGCACTCTTCAATAAATAAAATATGTCCCATGACATATATTAGATGCTGTGGAAAAAACAAAGCCAAGGAGTCCAATGAAATCTTGATAGATCGTCACACAAAAAAAGGAAAGGAAGAGGCAGAGTTGCATAGATCAGGGCAAGGATATAAATCCATTTCCATGCAAAGCTTAGACTGTTCCCAGAAGCACGGTGACCCAATTGTTAAAACAGAATACGTTTGGAACCAGGACAAAATGATTGACAGAGCAAGCAGGGCTTTGGTGAGGGACAGGATCGAACTGAGAGCAACATTCAGCCCTGGCAATTTTTGTCTGAACCGGCCTAATTTTGCCCGACTTACACGTGCGTATGTGTACCAAATGAAAGCATATAAACAACAGTGCACTGCTTTTACTGTACCACGCAGCACTCCTTCCCTTTCACAGACACAGACCGTGGTAGGACAGATTAATTGCACGTGCCACAGAGATTCCCCTCTCATTACGCCAATTTTTAAACAGCTCAAAGAATCAATTAATATCTGCCAATAGTATTCACTGAGGGGCAGTTGAGTAGGTGAGGTATCACCTGAGAGGTTGTGTTATAGTCCTCTGCTGCAGACAGTTCTCTCCAACAGAGACAGTGCTATGATATTGTTTTCGTTCACTTATGAGTCTGCAAAAGCAGAAACGTACAAAAAAAAAAGAAAGAAAGAAAAATATCGGAGCCCACCATGCAACCATGTAATGAAAAAATAACTTTTGGTAACTGCACACTGCCGTGGTTTGATTATTTCTGGCTGATCTCTGACCCTGTTCATGGTTAGATGGACTTGGTGGAGGTGGAGAAGGGTGATGATGGTGTTTCTTCCACCTGCCCTACATTACTAGCTCCTGTGGGGGAGTATAAACCCCCACTCAGGTGGGCACTTCCAACATTAAGTGGGTCGTAACCCTGAAGTCATACCACCCCCACCCCTCATTTTTCCTCCACATTTCTGGTAGCTGTTGTGACCACAGCGCAGCCAACCCATTTGTCATTTAACAAATTGCCAGTCTGAGCATGGCCAGGGAGGTCACCGAGAACTTAGCTGTCACTCTCCCAGAACCAGCGCAGATATGCAAGAGCCAGAGACAATGTTGGATTGATTACTTTTAAATAAAAGAAAACACTTCCAGAGCAAATTTTAGAGCATGCTGTCAAAAAAAGTAAAGGAAGAAAATTTGAAGTTATGGACAGGACTCTAAAATCTATATGTGACAAACTGGGGTAAGGGTTCACTTTTCAGGCAGTGCTGCAATCTATCAAGTTATGTTTCCACTGAAGGAGTCAGTTCAGGTTGGTATGGTAAGGTGTGTAGCGGTAAGACCTGACCTGGCTCGCCGCTGTGTCAGCCTTTATTTGAGAAATGCCATATCTCGTGTTTTTTCACTATGTTGCACAGAAGTGACAGTCGTTTGTCAACCAGCCGGGGAAATACAGCGTTTCTGGCTTTCCCGCCTCACTGCCGCTTTAATCTCTCCCCCTACCCAGCTTTCATCTGTAGGCTGAGGATTGAGGGGTTTAGTTCTGTTCATCACCCCCAATATCGCTACATACTGTATGTCTTATACGTGGGGTTTGAGTAGACTGGAGCCGAAATACTAAAACAAGAGTGTTTAATGAATAAAGGATTCAAAGTCTTTGTTTATGATGAGCCATTAGCTCTGTCTATGAGCAAGCCTCCAGGAACTCGTGATTCTTGGTCTGGGCCATTCAGAAATAATTGCAGGCTTTTGGAGTTATGTTGGGGGTAAAATTATTCTAGAGGTACCAGAGTTTGAAATTAGATAGCAGAAAAATAAGCATAATGTAGTCACACAGGCCTATGATTTATCACTGTGTTTAATTTGTCTGGTTGTGTGAGAGCCAACTGTGCTGTGACGTCTGCAGTTTGCTGTACAAATACTCATTTTTATATGATTTTCCAACTTTGCTTTTTTAATAATGTTTAACCTTTGCAGGGCGCTCTGGCTTGGGTCAAAATGATCCAACGACTTAGGTCAAAATGACCCGAGCCAGAGCAAAAGCCTTCAGTCCCCCTAGAGGGCTTGCCTAACCATTAACAGTTAAATATTGTCTACATTTTTTTTTCTTCCATGTATTTCTGTGACTAAATAGATAAATGGTCCCCTTTTAATAGCGTCGTGTTTTTTTCTGACATGACTAATTTTCGTTCATTGCAACTGCTAACGGTTTCTGCTATTGTTTGCTTGCCTGGTTGGTGCAGTATATACAGTATGTTCATTTGTCAAATCTGTTCTCTGAGCTGCTCTCTACTGAGGTGCCACATTGTCTACTCTGACAAGCCTTTATAGCCATTCTTGTACTCTGTTTTTAATCTCTTGTGCCTCACCTGTGTCTGACTTCTCCCCCAGCGTGCATCCTCGTATGACGACTTAGCCGGATTTTATAACCATTTTATGAGATGGTGCGACTAAATCTTATAACGAGAGGCACCAGTGCACCTTGTATACATGACTTTTATGTTTTTTTCATCATTATTCATCTTGAGCACACTACAAAGGAGTGAGAATTTAGTATCTGAGTGTGAGAAAGGAGAGCAACCCTGTTGTCATCACAATAACACCGGGTGGGAACGTTTACTAGTGTCCGCTAAGTTTGCACTCAGCAGTTGCTTTCATTTCATTCAGCGCTTAGGATTAGATGATATATCAGCAAGTGATTTCTGTATGAAGAAAAATCTATTCCTCCCAGCATGAAACTTTACACTTTATAATGGTAAAGCTATCCATCCATCCATTATCTATATGTGTTTCTTCCTGTTCAAGGCCGGGGGGTTCAGCAGGAGCTTAGTCCTGCTCTCTTAGGGCAAAAGGCAGGGAACCACCATGAACATGTCGCCAGACCATTGCAGGGCCACATTTAGACAAACAACCATACGCAGAATTGCATAGTTTCTCTTTAGCAAGTTCAATTATTTAACCCAAAAAAATAAAAAGAATGGCAAAAATAAATAGATGGTAAATACGGTAAATATGGTAAATAATTTATAAATACATGCTGACTGTTGAGAAAGTGTCATTTTGGAAATGATGCAAATATCAGGACTGAAAATCATCAGTGAAGTCACAGGTTATCCTAACTAAGGAGGATGATATGGATTTATAAACATGAACAAAGCTGTGATTGGCAGTGGAGACAAGATGAAGTGCTGATGGGATTTGCATATGTAGCTCTTAATTTATTTTTGCAATATAAATGTGTAATGTTAGATAATTTATAAAGGGAGAGTTGCCTGAACTGGTGCACATTGTAGTTTTGTTGGTCATACCTCGGCACATGCATTGTTTTTACGAGGACGGAAAATCAACTAACGTAACACTGAAAAGTCACGCTATTACACAAATACTTTCTGGAAGTTTTTTGGCTTCCTGTCTTTCTTTATTTCTTTCTTTCCCTGCAGTGACTTTAACTAGCAACAGCTTAAATATATGTAACAGCCAGAACAATTGTAACACTGTTATTGCTTTTATTTCATTGTGTTAATTTAAGGGTAATTCAAGTTAAAGGGGAGACAAAGAGGTGGAAGAGTACAACACCACACTGCAGACAAGACAGAAATAAATGAAAGGAACGTGGAGGCACAAGGAAGAGAACAGAAGAAAGAGAATTACCACTAAGAATACAAAGAGGGACATAAAAAGAAAAAAAAAAACATAAAATAGTGGGACATAAAGGGAGAGCATTTTGTACAGTTCCCTTCAGCCTTTATTTTAATTAACAATAAAACAAACAAACAAATAAACAAACAAAAAAACTAACTCCACCCTTTACCAAGTGGCTGGCTGCCTCTTCAAGCTTGAGACTTCTACCAGAGTAGTTGGAGCCTGACGCTTCAGCATCAAATCTACGCTCTTCCTTAGAATCTGCTCAAAGGGATCACAGACCTTGATCTGTCTCTACCCACTTCCATCTGCTACATGCATCACAGCTACTTTCATCCGCACTTTGTGGACAATCACAGTATCTGGTTGGTTTGGCTGGATCGCAGTCTTGTCATGCTCGAGGGTTTTTGCTAGGTTTTGGTTTTTCTATTTTGGGTTTTTAGATGCTATGAAAATGTTAATTGAAGTCAGCCGGTGAGCTAAGCATCATTGTACTGACTTCACAGGAAATTAGATTCATCCAAATATCAGTCCTAGCATGAATCCTTTCACCATTGTCCTATGTAAGTGTAAGAGAAATGAATGTGGTAAGATTGTCTAAATCTTTGATTTGATTTATTTCCTGGGAAAAAAAAAAAAAACATAACATGAAACAAATCCAGTTTTCTGTGCTTAGTTTCAGCATTTATCATCAAAGCGTGAATAGGATCGCTTTCCAATTTTAGGGGGAGAATGTTTCTCTATTGGTACAACCTACACAACACCACTCTATCGAGATGCCTGCCACTGAAAGGAAAAAAGACGAGACTGAGTAGTGTGTTGATTCACTTTGAGAGTATTTAGTCCATGTAAGGATGAATGAGGAACATTTTGGCCTGAAGAGCCACTTTCAACAGTTAAGTCTTAAATAGAGGGAATGCACAGGACGTCACAGATGCGACTTCACGGCGGGTTACGCCCACTGAGTGGCAGAAAGACTGAGTGGCAGCGTAGACTTTCAGTTTGAGCAACTTGAAAACATTTAAATTGGGACAGAGCTGTTGTTGATCGACTGTACTCATAGATTTAGCAAGAAATCTGAGTTATCGTTTTACAGACTGCCGAAAAATAAGCTTAAGAGAGACAAATGGATCGCTGCAATTCACAGAAACAACTGGATTCCAGGCACCAAAATGTGGATTTGCGGTTCCCATTTTGTATCAAGTAATGTTGGATTTTTGGGTAGCTAATTTTAAACGGTTAAATCATAAAGTTCGGTGTCCTCATAATTTTAATTTCACCAACAAATCCTGCCTTGAAGTAGGACCAAGCTTTAATACTTTTGTATGCTTTCAAGCTTTTCTTCGTGTATTTCCCCGGCGTAGAAATTAAGTACATATAAATATCAGGAAACTGGATTCGTGGCCAAATATTAATGTCCATGAACCACTGGTTCTTCAGGTAACTGTACGGGTCACTGTCAAGTCCAACTGCCTTTAATTTAAGCCGATAATCGGCTGTTATCCCGTCTTCTCCACAGTTTCCCCTACTAGTTGCAGCTGTTTTTGCCACTCAGTGCGAGTAAGGGGGTATGGTCCAGTAGGAAAGTTCGTCAATGCATACCCTCTATAAATATAACGGTACCTGTCCTGGATGCACCCTGTCACTCCCCTAAAGAGAGCTAAGATCAGCTCCAGCATATCCCTGTGAGCCTGAATAAGAATGAGCAGGTATAGATAATGGCTGGAGGGATGAATAAGTGGCTTTTGGAGCATCTACATGTTCTTCCTTAATTGACGCGGATGATTTGATCTGTTACATATGTTTAGAAACAGTCGACACAAGGAGATGGTTGAGCATGATGCTTTGGGAAGTCGATGGAACTTACTTCACAGTCTCCAGGTGTGCTCGGATCGTTTCATCAATAAAAGCTATAAATTGTAGAGAAGTCTGAGCATCAAACATGTAGACGTGAAACCGAGGAGATGAGGATGACTGATCCGACATTATAAATGTTTCTGACAATCAATATTAACTGAAGCAGAGAACATACAACTTCCATTTTTCATCTACTTTTTCATATATTTTCCACTTTGGTTTGGCCATGATATCAGAAACCTTGCTTGGGGTTTTTAGGAAGTTCACAGTCAGCTCCAGTGCGAGAGTAGAAATTCTTCATTACACATTTCTGAGGATGCTGAAGGGCAGAATATAGAATTCACAGTTTTTTCTTCTCCCAAGCTCATGGTCATGCCTGTTTGTCGAAGTCATGAGTGGGCTTGCAAATGAAAAACAATTAGGTTCACTTAAAAGATACACCTACTTGTCAGCTGAAATAATGACCGGAGTGCAGCAGATCGCTAATGAGTACAGGAAACAGTGAATTGTTCCATAGCATGGCCAAAAGCATCTCTTACAAATGAGACTTTCTCAAGATTTCAGCAGATCCCATTGAAACTATAGCAACCACTAATAAGGACAATTAAATGGTGTGACAGTGTCTAAATATGGTACAAAAATGAAAGAACTGTACTTTGGCCTGAATAAACTGCAAGATGTTTTGTAGAAAGCAAAACAAAAAGGGACAAAAAAACTGATTATTTGTGCTTTTCTGCTTTAGAGATTCCAAGAGCAAACCACGGGGTTCCTTAGTGTAGATTTAAAAACGGACGCCTTCTCTGACACGTCCCTTTCCATTCATGCAGGCTTTGAGAGGTCTGATCACGAGTGGCCAGTGTTTAGTGCATGTGTTCATACTTGACATTAGACTGGATTAGATTCAACATGGTTGTCGTTACACTTGTTGGAAGTACAAAGCAACACAATGCAGTTTACATCTAACTAAAAGTAAAGTGGATATAGTATCTACAGTTGAATAATGCAGTACATGTACATAAAGTCCTGTATAATACCCCAGCAGATCCTGAGTGATCAGATCTGGCCTTCCCTTCATCAGATCTGCATAGATGCGTTTTAATGCAAAGTCTGTGCTTTGTCTGGGAGATATGAAGCTTGAGTTGCTGGGTTTTTATGGTGGAAAGCAGTTTAGGGTTCAGTGTCTTGTTCTAGGACACTTTGGCATGCAACAGCATTAGGGACCAAAACACACAAGCTAAAACTTTGTAGTGAATAATAAAAGACTGACATAATGAAATCAAATGCAGTCGATAATTAATTATGAATTAATTTGAATGTAAGGTGTCACCATTACCACGTTCTAATTGGTGATTATCTGTTATAACTGATATTAATAATATACCTGTAGTTGATTTTCTCTGTTTATTTTATGCTTTTATTCATTATAGAATTATTACAATTCACAAAACCCTTACTAAGACTTTTATTAGAACTGAAGTCAGCAAGATGGAGAAAAAGAAAATCAGAGAGAGGGATAAGGTTTTTCTAAATTGCACGACTGCGAACAAAGATTATTCCATGTCTCATGTCATAGTCCTAGGTGCAAAATGATGCAAAAAATAAATAAAAAAATCTGGATATAAATCAGTCAGGAAGTGAACCGCATCAGTGTAATATAATGATACAAATAATGAGAGATGACATGTTTGTTTTACGGCTGTTTCTATGCAGGCAAAAGAAGACAATTATACAGACTTGATTAATATTATCTCGCTTAGACGTTACTGTATGATTTGCTGGTAATTGTGGCAAGCGTTTCTGTAAACAGTACCTTAAGATCCAAGTAAAGCAGAAAATGCGATTCAGAATATTACATACAGAAACAGTTTGTCACCCAGACAAACGTGAATAATCAAACCAGGTGCCAAATATTTAAAATTAGGTTTGAAATTCATATAAGAAATTGGAGCAATATTCCTTGCTTTGAGACACTAGGGTTGTATCTGCATAGGATACTGATTAACATGTCATAATAATAAAGAGGCAGAAACAATACACATTCTTCTATGCATATGTTATACAACTATGATACTGTGATGATGACAGTGATGATAAGAATAACAATATCTTTCTTCCACTCCCCTTTCCCTTGCTTTTCAGAGTTTACTTTGCAATTGCAAAATGCTAATTTGTTATGAACTTATGTGCTACACATGATCATTTCTTGACTTTCTTTCTTATCCATTTCTTCTGTGTGAAACAGCTCTCTCGCCATCCCATGTGTCCCTTGTCCCTGTGCACTACCGGTGTTCGTTGTCAGGTAGGCGTGGAACCACATCAGTTACTGCTTTCCAAAAACTACTTAGAACCTTGATGATGATGAGAATTAAGCTGAAGTTCATACTACTTACTGAAATGGATCTACAACTCTGAATTTAGTGGCATAGACCTGCCTATGTGAAGTTTCACCTGCAATGATGTAGGGAAGCTGCTCCAAACTGCAGCTACCTGGCTGCCAGTCATTTTTAACTTAAGTGAGTATAAAGTTTACATACATGCATCAGTTTCATAGGTACCCAAATACCCGATGGCCGGCATGAATGGGTATGATAGAGATCTAGAGTTTTTTTTTTTTTTAATCTTTTTTTTATTGAATTTTTGGCACAACAAACATTAACAGTGGAAATGTACATATGATTTATAATGCCTAGAAAAAGAGAACAAAAAAAAAAACAAAAAAAAAACACACATAACAAAAAAAAAGAAAAGAAAAAAACAGCACAACAATACGCCTTGATGAGTAACCTACAGTACGACCAGATAAAATAACGGAATCCTCCCAGCCAGACTATTCGCCATTTAGATGTATATCACGACATTTATTAGACTGTCTAATCCTCACATCCATCCGGCAGAGTGAAAGCAAGTAAAACATATACATATGTAAATAAAAAATTAAATACTAATAAAAAATAAAATAAAATAAACAAAAATATCCGCGCACAGCTAGGAGAAATAAGATCTAGAGTTTTTTAGACATATGCCATTTATGGTAGAGTGGTCAAACAGAAGGCACACATCAGTCAACGGGAGTTTGTCAAAATGGACCTCAGTGATTCACAAACTTTAAGAAAGGATATATATTGATCTGATGAAACAAATATTCAGAATTTGGTCCAAAACACCCAACAGTGTATTGGGACAAAATCAGGTACTGAGTGTACTGACTGATGTACAGTATGGTGAAGCAGCACAGTTCCTGCAACGTCATGAAAAAAATACTCTACATAGCAATTATTGAGCGAAAACCTTTTTCAGAGTTTTCTGTATTCAGCGCCGGGGCAATATTTTACATTTCAATACACTGACCCAAAGCATATGCGCAAGAAAAAAGAGAGACTTCAAGAAGAGTGACCCAGCCCCAGTGTGGACCTCCACGTAAGTGAATGTCTCCATAGACCGTAAAAGGGCTCTACACTCACAGGGCACAGCTAATCTGATTGAACTTGAATAACAAGAAAAGGAGGACTCTTTAAAACGGGTTATAGGGTCTAAATACTTCAGCGCTTTAACTCACTTATAGCAAATACACTGGATTTAAATACAAATCTGAATAATTTACTATATTTATACGGTTTTAATGCATTAAAGACACTCCAAAGAACAGCTTTTACTTCATCATTGTGGATAGTACTTTTAATTCAAGTTTAAAGCCATCAAAATGACTCATGATTAATTGTGAGATCCATCTTTCTCTCTTTGGAAGGGTAACCGATACAACCGTGGCTCAGGTTTTACACCTGCTTTTCCCTGACATGAGATGTCAGAAACAATTTCCTCTGTCACAGTGGTCTGTCTGCATTAATAAATGAGCTCTCTTGACAGGAATGCCTTAAGCTACATATTGTAAGAGACCAAAGATGTGTTTTCAGAGGTGATGTCCTATTTCAGTATCACCAGTGCCAAACCTCAATAGCCTTTTTGTAAATATAATAAAACAAATTAAATCGGACTTGTTAGTCCTTTGAGGTTATTATCTTGATTTTAAGTCACTCATTAGTTTTATAACCCCTGGTATTACTTCAAATTATTAATGATGATGCTTTTGTTGAATACAACTCTTATTCATAAATACAACTTAGGAATTAGCCTTAACTACATTGGAATCTAATTTAATTCTGTTCCCATATTAGTTCACATATTATGCTGATTTTCCTTTTTTTTAGCTTAGCACCGAGCATATCTTCAAAAGCTTGTAATTATTTCCAGTGTTTTTCTGCACACAGACCTCTCTTGACTGTTGGCAGTCAGACACAGATGTTTTCATCTTACATCTATATTATCAGCTCCAAGTCTTCAATATTTCCTGTAAAACAGTTCAGTCAACCAGATACAGACAGCCCGATGTCTCTGTTCAGTAATTACTGTGCTCATCGTCTGTTACCAAGTAACAGCAGCTAACGTCGTCTTTCAGTCACTCATCACCTCATCACCTATATTTTTTTTCTGGATATGCTCCTGTGAAAGGGTGCAGATGTAGGAAGTGTTGTGAAACGCACATCTGAAAATGTCTCCAACCCGGAAAGAGAAAAGCTAACAATGCTGTCACCAAACTATTCCACACAGTTGCCAACAATCCAGGCTGTCATGGTGTGATAATCACAGAAATTGATTGTTTAGTTTTTTCTTTTTTTCTTTTTTCTTGCATGAGACAAGACATAAAAATAAAAACTACTTGTGGTTCAGACTCAGAAGCTTCTAGTGTTGGAACAACACCAGCGTTCAGCTTTAAACTTTCTGCAAATCCAGAAGTACACTGGGCTTTGTTCATTTAACAGTCACATGAAAAGTACCACAAAAATTAAACAAAAGAATAAATACAAAATAAATAAGAAAATACATTCACCTTGTGAATTGTTCAAAAGTTCAAAAACAAACTGAATCCAATTAGCTATGGTTAGCCAACTTTCCCTCACAACATAGGGGGAAAAAAAAAATCCACATTTCTTTGGAGATACTGTATCTGGGAAGCAAAAGTGCTTAGTAAGATATTCTAGGACTTTTGGAATGGAAAACACACTCGATCCTTGCCGGGCAGTTGTAAACTTCTGCTGAATTGCAAATGGATTCTTAAAACGACCACCGAAGCTCTGGAGAATTTGACCACATGTCCTCTGATGTCCTCAAGTTGCAGTACAACACACACTCCACAGAAGGAAGTCCACTAGAAAGTGAATAGTCTGTACATGGAAATAATAATTTTTTTAAACCTCCAGCAACGTCTGTGGGGATGATTCATCCTCATAATTGTAGTAGTCAAAAAACATGGACATGCACATAATGGCCACTTTAAATAACTGGAAGCTCAGACGTACAGTTCATTCTTCTAATAACACAAAATCCGGTTTCATTTGTGAACATTTGGTGGAGGATCTATTACGATAATGGTTGTCTCAAGGCGCTTTCCAAAGATCCAGAACATGGCCCCCGAGCAATTAAAAAAAACTCTCCTTGCGGGAGAAAAACCTTAAAGCCAAACAGTGGCAGGTAAAAACTCCCCTTTAAGAGGGAAGAAACCTTGAGGGGGGAGTTCTGGTCTGGTCTATTGTCAATATTACATAAGACAAAATAAATTAGCAGTAATTATCTGTTAGCTGGAAAACTGCTGGAGTTTTATGTACGTATGAGGGATACATGGTTAGTTGGTGTACTATGTAGACGGCAGACACTGAGGTGGTCAGAGGGTGAGACTACATGTCAGCATGTCAATAATATTCTAGAGAGGAGGATTTTCCTACACAGATAGATCTTTGAACAAAGGTTACAATATCATTTGAAAATACTGACGTTAAAATATACATGTCTGTTAAATAAAACATTTTTGGATTCAGTTATTTGAAAAATCGTGTTGTGGTTAAGCGAGATGCGCCTGGTTGTCTCAAAAAATCCCAGAGTATATGGGGTCCTTAAAGAAAGCTTCTCATTTTATCAGTCCTTATAAGACTGGTCCTGTTAGGCAAACCTTGCTGCTCTTTCATGCCTCGCTCATATCACCATGGCAACACACCAGCCCCTGCAGGCGTCTGCCAAATTGACAGTGTAAAACAGGGTGCACACATCCACCCATTCATCCAACCCCCTCTCTTTCTTTAGCACTGAGACATTGCTTACACAGTTAATTAGTTTATATATCTATGTGAATCCTACTGATCACTTATCAGATAAACTGCCATATGTTTGCTGTAAAATCAGTGTTTGCTTTGTTCCTTTTTCAAGGGCTAATTTGTTGGAATTCAAGAGAAGCAAATTGTAATAGGTGTTACTGACCAGAAGCCTTACAGGTTGAGATGGAATCAGGCGTGGGAGCAAGATCACAGTGTAGGCGGATTTAATAGACCCTTACCTGCAGGGTACACAGGCATTTTCAGCAATTGAGCTGTAATGTTGGTAAGCTGTTGTAAAGCTGAAGATGACATAAACTCTCTCAGTTCAGCGTTGTTTCTTCACATAAAGACCATCCATGTGCTTACAGCAAAAAGCATGCATCAAATGATATGCTTTTTAACCATTTGAAATCTATTAGTGTTGACGTTTTGCATCTTGGAAAAAAAGGAAAAGTACATTTCATGTGCGTAATTAGTATGACTAAAATACAGAGTTACATGCAAAAGAGAGAGAGAGAGAGAGAGAGAAAACGCAAACGGTGAAAAGCCAAGTGAACGGCACAACCTTTTCTGAATAAATATTTAACCAGATCTGTAAACTGTGAACTGATAGCCTCCAGTCTACGAGGTCCTTCTTGAGAGACACTCTCAGAAGACCATGGTAAGTTAAAATGTTCTGAGGCTACTTGTTTTCAGTGCTGGAAATGTAAATGAATAGAATTAAAATGTCCCTTTTTTTTATAAAAGCTTTTTAAATCAGTGGTGCAAAAGGCACACACTTTCAACTTCCTTTTTCTTTCTTCTTCATAAACGAGAACTAATCAGCAAAGTAAAGACGATCGATAAGTTCAATCAAGCAGCGCAGACACACTTCGAGCTTGCACACAGGGAAGCAGTAATAAAGTCATCCCTTTTAATACATATAAAAAGAGAGAGATTTCACATACATGGTCACAAGCATTTGGTGAGGGGGCTATCAGTGCTAAAGATGAAATGATCTATGCTCATTAACAGTCCCTAGTGCAGTCTAATTAGCATGTAATAGGACACCAAATCCAGCACAGGAGGCTTGTTATTTAAGGGTAAAGCTCATCTCTCATTTGAATGCATTTTTCATAAGCTGCTCTAATTAAGTTTCATTAGCATTATTAATTAAACATGAAAAGCTTCTCATTTCCTTCATATCATGGTGTCTACTTCAAAACAGCATAAAGTGACAGTTCTCATAATAAAAGAAAATCAATCATGATAGTGTCTTAAAAGATGATATCCAATTATTAAATACTTGGCTTGGAAAATCCAGCAAACTTGTTTGTGACATGATTGAGTTTTTAAAATCGACTATTTCAGATTCTAATACACAGAACAACCTTGTGACCGTCTTCCTGAATGTGACCCTGCTGAATGCACTTGTGCTTTAAAACATTTTCACAATGGGTGGCTGACGACTGCAGCAATGGATTTCAAAAGCCTGCTGCTCACAAAACTGCTGATCTCTATCCTCCAAGTTCACCAAGGATACGTCTGAAACTGGCGGTTATGCCTTCTCAGTCAAAAGCTGAAGTATTTGTATTAATTCAAAAGGAGAAAAAAGCCTGTCAGATGCTAATCATATATTTACAGTATGAGTTGCAGAGCCCACCTGGTTTGACCTTGGTTTCAAACTTTTTATTTATTCATTCATTTGTTTACTTCCACCATTAAATACCAGGTGTTATTTAATGAGCAGCGGTGTCAGGTGGCAGACTATATTGGCTTCTTGTTTGCTTTGTTGAACCCTCATATCCTCCACCAGTGTGCTTTCAAAACATGGTAACATTTATCCAAATATAAAAATAATGTAAGATAAAACAACAAAATGATTTGGTTGTCCTAATGTATATGATTCACCCCAGCTCCGCCAGCTGAGCCACCCTCCAGGTTGGCCTCCACCCATTTTTGACTCACTAACTTTGACTGGACCTCTGCCGGTACCGAGCTGTGATGAATCCCTGGGGACTCTGAGGCCATGGTCATTTCGCCGACCGTTGGGTCCTAGCGGTGCTTAAACGGAAAGCCGCCGGTCTTTGTTTTAACTCCATACTCATTTTAGATGTTTTGGTAGGAATTTTCTAGATACTTCAGAAATTGTTTTGGAAAGTTCAAGCCATCTTTTTATTGAGCCCACCATAATTTGTTGCAGCATTCAGTTAGCGAAAAAGGTGAAAAAAAACTATCCTTTAAATACAGACCAGTGTTGCCATATGTACGATAATTAGAGTATTTGTAGAATAATTTCCGTACAATGTACGATCAATAGTCGGAAGCATAATTTACAATCCCTCTCAAAAAGCGAGTATTTCTTCTACCTTTTATTATTAGTGTACTTTGGAATCCGATTCAGCACAGTAATTTGTTCATAATTAATCTGGTGTTTTGTCAAATTGTATTTATTTTATCTTCACTTTTTCTTTCACAAAGCAACACCTTCTTAGCTCCACATCATCAGCAAATTTCTCATTCGGCGTTGTTGTAGTGTGCAATAATTTTATGCAAAATACGATCATTTCGGGCTCTTTGTGCGATAATTTGGGTTTGGGTATTTGACAACACTGATACAGACAGATTCAGTGTAGAATGTGGAATGGGGTTTTTTTGTCTGCTTGATCATATGATGGTATGTTTTTTGATATGTCTTTACACCGATTTCTTGTTTCGTAGTTGACTTGATGCACATGAACAGAAACCATCCCCTGATACTGATTGGCTGATCGGCTTGTTATGGTTTGGTGGACAGGCTACTCCCACTCTATTTCCAGTTTACGTGGCCAGGTCTGTGTATGAAGCCTTTTTTGTCATTGTTTTTTACAGTGTACTTGCTAAAAGGTGCAACTAGCAGATGGTGTCAAGATGCTCTAGTGCTTAAGTGACAAAACATGTATTGTATTAGAATCGTTTACCCTGCCTTTAGTGCATCAAAAAAGTGGGGTATTGTTTTTTTTTTTTACTTGACCAAGAAAGGGATGCAGTGTACACAGGAGGAGCAGAAGAAACACATATCTTCTCTTGTATTAACATAATCCAAGCCTCATTTTGGTAAAAGGTCACCACATTGTTTCTGTCCCAAAAAGATGACTAACAAATACAATACAAGTATAGACGGGACAGAAACACAATGGGCAAGCATAGAAGAAACAGGAACAGATAAGAGCGGGAGGCAAGAGTAAACCCAGAAAATTACTCTATTTTTATGGAGAAATTGTTTTTTGCATTTGGGTGTTGTATTTGATAAGAATATAGTGGGCGCATTGAAAATTACATGAAAAGAACGTTCTTGAAATGAAATGACCCCTGGGAATTATTTCAGGCAGTCAGTCTCTGCAGTGCGTGCGCCTGCTTACATTTGCCATTTTTTAATGGTTCATTGCAATTACTTCATTGGCTCTTTGACCTATATAAGGAACAGTATGTGTTCTCTGCTTTCAGATGACTCACCGACCAAGCTCGCTGTTCTACACAAAGCCCGCTTTTGTTCGTTGCACGTGATACCTGTTTACCTCTTTATTCTTTTCTTTGCGGTGTCCATCGCCAATTTCTTTCTGGAAAGCGACCATCTTCCATCATCTAATGATGTGACTGGTATTATTCCTGATATTCCCCAACCTGTCAACTCTCCTGGCAGTAATAACGCTGTTACTCCACGTCCCCGACGCTGCAGCTTCCACATTTCTTTCAAACATTTCTCTGATTGGCCCGTGCATCACCTGGATCCTGGGTGATCCTGGGTGATCTATACTACAACAGTATTCCTGTTCCTACCGGTTTGTTGATTAATTATCTCCTCCTTACTCACAATACCTCCACCGAGATTCTGTACCTCATCTCAGTACCACCTGCCCTAAAGGAAAAGTAGACGCCACGGCCAAGAAACAAGCCTCCAGTCATTTACGATGTTGGAGTTCCCCCTAAAAAGTTGAGGCAAGTTCATCACGAGTCCTCAGCCGAGACTTCCATCATCTTCCATTAAAACCTCCCTGGATGCAAGGATCTCGGCATTTGAAAGCACAGTTTTGTCTTCCTCTTCATCTCTTGCTGTGCCAGGCCTGCTTACTCTCGGTTCTGCATATTAAATACATTTATTTCATGAAGTACTTTCCTTCCTGGTCATAGAAATAATATAGGTGATGTTCTCTCCCACATCAAATTTCAGGAGTTCAAAACCATGTGTCCACAAGCCAAGCGATTCAGCCAACCCTACCCCACTTTCAAACGACACTAGACAAAGCTCATCTACACATGGAGTTGTTGCAGTCCACTTTCAAATATATTACACTAGGTTTAGCAAAAAGCTGCATTAAATTTTATGACCTTTCATACATTTTCTATTGTTTTTTTTTGTGCCGGCATCCTGGTGCCCCCTTTGCCAGCCAATATTTCAGTAGTCTGTGCTTTCATTGTTCACTTATTAGGGCCCGAGCACTGACAGTGCGAAGGCCGTTAATGCAGCCCGAACCGTAACGTGCACCCAGGTGTGTTATACATCAAAATGTGCGTCTCGATGCTGCGACGACGGGAATTACTTTTCTCAGTCAAAAGCGTTGGCGACGATAGACGCCAAAAAGCGCCAAAAAGCGCGTCATCTGACTCTGTTTTGAGTACTTGACCTTCCTTGGCATGAATTAGCCCCACCCCTTTTTCTGATTGGTCGATATTTGATAGATCCTATTTTCTGCCATAACTTTTGAATGGTATGTCATACTGTACAGCAGGGGTAGGCAACCCTGGTCCTCGAGTGCCACTGTCCTGCATGTCTTAGATGCTACCCTGCTTTAAAACACCTGATTCTAATTAATCATCGTCATCAGCTTGTCATCCAGGGCTGTGCAGCCCTGGACAGTCATTCTGTTGATGACACAGGTACTTTTATCACGGTGGCAGGGTAGCATCTAAGACATGCAGGACAGTGACAATCGAGGACCAGGGTTGCCTGAAGACATCTACATGCAAGTCATACAAGCGCTTCCACTGCAGCACGCCTGAACGTGCACAAGGGTACGAGGGCCCGTTCGTCGCTGCTTGCAGCTTTCATTTTTTTTTAAAACGCTGTTATAAAATTCAAAGCATCAAAACAAACCTAGCAGCAGTCCTTTGATGAGATGTCAAGATCCCTCTTCTGCAAGTCTACTTGGAAACCTTTCCATCCACCTGCTTTTGATGGCTTTCTTAAATTCAATGAATACACTAGTAGAACTCTATTCCTCATGAGCATGAGCATGATCTCACTTTCTCTGATCTTTCATTTTGAGTACTTTTACTCTATCAACCTAAAGCACTCAAAGACTGACCAGTTTTGCAGAGGTACTCAAATATTCATTGCCAGGACTGATACTGCTTTCTGCTGTTTCTCTTCCTTTGAAAATGTCCTGAGTCATCGGCCCCTAAACCTTCTTGGTTCGTGGTCGATGGCTTCAAAACCATGATAAGATCATGGTTGGCTTCCAATTTCCATGACCTCTGCTTATCCTGTGGTCTTCCATTTGACCGTTATTCTCCTCATTCACTGAGAATTGGTGCAGCAACAACAGTGGCTCTTCACATACCCATCTCTACGCTAAAATCTATGGGATGGTATTCTTCTACTTTCTAACGATACATCAGACTCTGTTTGAACGATGTTTTAGATACCCAGAGGTGTATGAGCTCCTGTTACCTTGATTAGCTTGTGCAAATTCAATCCCAGGTGGATAACTGGGATTATATTGTCTATTCTCAGCATCTGTCTGGTTTGTGGTTATTTATTCGACCATCTTATAGCTCAAACTAGTCAGTATGTTTGCTTGGTGTTACGGTTATTGTTGGAAAGCCACAAATGGCAGGTGTCGTCATTAGATGTTATCTTCCCTCTTGACGTTATGCTCGTTGGGAACAGCCTTATGGACAAAAGGTGCCAGGCCACACATAGCAGTTCCCCTAGATACATACTATCTAGGGCCTAGATAGTATGTGCCATTCGTGAAGCTTGGGTTTGGCCTTGGAAGGTAACCCAACCAGCTTGAGTTTCTCTTTGAGTGCCATGCTAAATCCTATTCCTTACATTTACATCTCATTCTGAAATCTTGTTATTCCTATATTTTGTGGCTTTATTTCTACATCCCTGCATTTCTGTGCAAGTCTGATAAACAACAATTTAACTGAGTCAAAACAACAAATCCAAATATGTTTTGCAATTAAAAGTGTTTCCAAACTTTACTGTGTGAGTTGTCTGCCTGATTTTCCATAGAAAGGTTTACACAGATTTTTATGTCATGCATTATATATGTATGTATGTATGTATGTATGTATACATATATATGTATATGTATGTATGTATGTATGTATGTATGTATGTATGTATGTATGTATATGTATGTATGTATGTATGTATGTATGTATGTATGTATGTATGTATGTATGTATGTATATGTATGTAGCCATACATACATACATACATACATACACACACACACACACACACACACACACACACACACACACACACACACACACACACACACACACACACACACACACACACACACACACACACACACAACTATACTATATAACTATATACAACTCCATATATAACAACTCCATTGGCCTCTTCAAACTCAGGCCCTCGACCAGGGGCCTGGGGGCTTCAGGATCCTGCAGCATCTTTGCTCTGTGAAGTACTGCGCTCTTTTGGACAGAGCTCGCTGAAGCTTCTCCTGGGAGCTGCTGGAGCCACTCTCCCAGCTTGGAGGTCAGAGCTCCAAGTGCTCCAATTACCACTGGCACTACTGTTACAGACATAGACAAATTTGTTGGTACCCATCCATTAAAGTAATCAAATTCAACAGTGGTCTCTGAAATAAATTAAAACTGCAAGTCATTTAAAAAAAATACAAATTAGGCACTACTTTTGAATAATGATGCAACAGAATCAAGAAAAAAAGATAAAAATGGCAAATTAGTTGGTACCACAACTTAATATGTTTGTCTAGAATTTTCTTTCTGATCTCCTCAAACAACTCTCCTGTGCTTTTTAGTCTAGGGCTAATCCATGTTTACTGTGGGGAAAAATATGATACCAAACAGCAGAATAACTACTTCTAATCCTTTGAATAGTCAAACTGAAGTGTGAGATTAAAGAAACTTGTGGTGTTAATCATAGGACACACTTTAGTTTAACATGTCACAATGGTCAAATTATTGTCAATCTTTTCTTGGGGTATCAACTAATTTGTCTGTTTAATTTTTTGGGGGTTACAAATGGTTTTGTTGAGCTGCGATTCAAAACCAATGTCTAATTCTGTCAATTTTCAGTAATTTATTACAGTATGTAATTTAACGTTTGCAAGTTTCAAATTATTTCACCAGAAAAAGAAGTTGATTTTGGCTACATAACCCTTTCCTTAGCTGTAGGAGCTTGAAGACATACTGTGAAAGAGGAAAATTTAGTCCCTACCACAATTGAGACCAAACCTACACCCACATGTATTTACACACACTCACATTTTTTAGTCAGGAAATATGAAGCTTATCAGCAGCTGACAAAAAAGGAAATTTATAAAACATAAATTAGCATATTTGTTTTCATAAAAAGCTGAAAAATGGTTATAGAGAATTATCTCTATCCATTTTGTCTGAGAGCACTGCCATGATGCATTTTGCAGATAGAGTTTAAATGATGTCTGGGTGTTGGAGTAGAGGTCCTGCCCACAGCTGGCTGATTCACATAAAGTTAGTGTGAAGCATTCGAGTGGATTTATTTAACCTGCTAATTTCAAATGTCATGAGTGCCTTTTTTCTGTGGATAAGTAGGATTTGAAGGTAACAGTCCAGAGCATTTTATTTTCAGGCTGCCTGTTATGTCATTCACCGCCGCTTTGTGTGACTATTTTATGTCAGTTTTGTTTTTAATAAAAAACTAGGGATATTTTCCAATAGAGTACCTTTTATTTCCGTTACATACATATTATTAAACAGATATTAAACAATATAATTTAAGGCAGAAAGGGGGATAAGCTAAAAGCCATTGCTTATTGCTACATATCCTGCAAAGCCCAGGAGAATAAACTCCCAAATAAAATACTTCAATATAATAAAGATGCACGTTATACAGTACATTCAGAAAGTGTCTCATTCATATCATGCCGGATATTACCAGGGTAGTTACTATTTACAAAATATAAAGTTTCAAACAATGAAACAGAAATGTAGTGATGTGCAATAATAGCATAAATGCATAAAAAGAGATAAGGGGAAATGCATCATGAAGGCACAGGGGGAGCTTATAACAGTGTAACTAATCAATTTATCTGCAACTGAAGGAGGAGATGATTCCCAATGTGTTCATTGACCAAATCCATTGTATGTAGAAATATCACAACATCTAGAATTTGATGCTGACATCATGTTTAAATAAAAATAATGATAATAAAAAAGATAAAAAGAAGCAAACAAATAATATGCAACCAATAATATTCCAGAAAAGTTTTTGTTACAGATTGGGTATCCTTTAAATATTCAGTCTTGTAATGGTGTGTTGTGGGTTTTCAGGAGTGGTTCTAGAATTTTGGTGGCCCTAAAAAAATGTGTTTGTGGCCTTAAAAACCGTAAAAGCACACCAAATCACACACACCGCTTACAGCCGAATGAACAGACATATAAAATATGGACAAATTAATTATCACTAAATCCCGTACTTTATTTGGATATATAATAATTATAACATTATTTACATCTACTTTCCTAAGGAGAGGGATTAAATTAAGTGACCTGAACCCCAGGCAGGATCCTTTTGATCATTTGCCCCCTCTTAGCAGTCGTGGCCCTAAACAACGGGAGCATCTGTTTGGAGAGTTCTCCAAACAGATGGACATAAAGACAATGGACACATATTCGTCAACATTTCAGTTTGTTTGTAGAAAAAACTGACGTCAGTCTCTTTTTGGCTAAAATGAGAAATATAATCCAGATTGGTACGAGCAAAAGGTGCATACATTGAGATTTAGAGATATATGCTACTTACATTGCAACGTCCTTCTCTGTGATGTCTATTGTCATTTTTGAAGAATAAATTCAGACTTCATTATGTTTAATTCCAACGTTGTGGCTTCATATAAACATAGCAACATTTCTTGTGTGGTTTACTTATACAGTAATCTCGATCAGTCTCTAAGGATGGTTGGACAATCGTGAAGATAAGAAAGAGATGATGACAACAAACTCCTGAACAGCTGACATGTGGTATTTTTGTTTTTGTTTTGAATAATTAAAATAATATTTCAACCATTATGCCGATTAAACTCCTTGATGGTTCTTTTCTTGAAGTGGGATATTGCATACCACACAGTTTACTATCAGAGCTCTGATTAAAACTATTAATATTCTACAGCTCGATGCTAATATACCCTTTTTTTCTTCGTGTGAGTCACAGATGTCATCAGTCTCAGCTCACAGATTGGTATTAAGATATTGGAAATGTATGTGGCCTTGAAAAGAGGTGCTTAAACGAGTTACACCACCAGATCTGCTTCAAATGTCTATGGTGTCTATGGTTTTGGTGAGTTTAACTGTCCCACTTTGAAATGGAGCTAACGCTGAAGTTTGTTTCTGAATCACCACAAGAGTAAAACACACAACACTGAAGTTCGTTTCTGAATCTCAGCAAGACCAAAGAACTGTTAGACTAGAACCAGAACCAGTTCAGAAGCCACAATTTATACGTAAACTAGGATTAAATTAAAACTCTAGGACACGTTAAATTTATTTTATTATTCGGTTTTTGAAAAATCAGTTCAATTTCACTGTTTTCATTGATCCCAATATTAAATATTTTGTAAAACCTGATTTAAAAGAAAACCTAACATACAAAAAAACTAACACTTTCAAATTTATATTATCTTAATTGTTTTGCCAGTTTAGACTTCATATATTTGAGGTAGTAGATCTGTTGGTTTGTGGTGTTGAAGTAATCTGATCAAAACCTTCTAAAAAAAGTATTAGTCATATTATTAGTAGTCTGTATATTGGATTTACTGGCTAAATTAAAAACAAAGACGCCTAGTCTTTGGAAGAATATTTTATACTAAATGTATATAATATTCTTTTAGTTTTAAAATCATCAATTAGGTTTTATCGAAGAAAAAAAAGTTGCATATTTTCGCAATCACAATATTGGGGGAAGAAAAAAAACGCAAATTAGATTATTTTCCAAAATCGTTCAGCCCTACTATTAAATTATTATTGATTCTGATAGATTCCTTATAAGAAAACTTCCCCTATTGTTAACGTCACTTCCTAAAGGATTACAAAGTGTTAAAAGTAGGGGTGTCAAAGATTCAAATTAATTTTCAAATGACAGTTTTAAAGTTTTGAAGAGAAGCTTGAATAAGAGAAATATCAGATTCCCTCTTTTTCTAAATTGCACCTCCTACTCTCTTCTCTCCTGTCCCTCTTCTGACTGTGACCTGCAAATTAGGATCAGCAGAATGATGTCTCATTTTTATAAATGCCTTTTCAAAAGTAAGAAGGAAATGGAATGGCAGCTAAAAGGATGTTTTGTAGAGCTATGCGACATGTAGGCGGAGGAGAGGGATGATTACATCCAAAATAGCATACTTTGTTGAACACATGTTCACCATCTTTCTGTCCATCTAAGATGGCTTTAAACATTTACTTTAAATAGGAAAACTGTTGTGAGTTCATGACCTATAACATACTTCAAACATCACAGGAAGACCACGTGAATATGATTATGAGTGGGTTTGTTTACAGCTTAAGACAAGCTTGTTGAGTCTATTGTGAATGAAAGTCAACACTTAGGGCATAATTTTCAACACCTTCAGGAATATTGTGGTCAAACTAGTGAATGTCTGCGTATTGCTCTTTAGCTGGAGTTGAAGATGTCATCATCTTGCTGTTTCAGTGAGTACACTCTCATGTGGTCCAAGGAGGAAGCGCTGTGAGGATCATGTTCTTTCTCCAGTGCATTTAACACAATTGAGTCTGCACTCCTATGTGTGAAGCTCCAGAAAATGCAATGGATGCCTCCACAGCCGCCTGGATTATTGATTACCTGACAAAAAGACCACAGTTTGCAAGCCTTAAGGGATGGTTGTCTGAGAGGGTGGTCAGCAGCAGATGAGCACAGCAGAAGACAAGAGTGCTGCCCTACAAAGAAAAGTGGAGGAAGTATTCAAATAGCATGCAAATGAAAAAAAAAAAAAACAAAACAAAAAGTGCCTTTAAAGTTTTTATACCAGTTAAATTACGTAGCCGGAATACATTCATGAAATGTCTTCTTGGGAAGAAATTATGTATAGCGAAAGCAAAAAGACCACTGATTTGGCCCTTTAATATTAGTCTTAACTCAGTTTTGACCAAATGTCTAACTGCTACACTCTGTCTTTGTTGGTCTTTACAATTTTCACAATGAGCGGGAATAGTTGAACACTCTTAAAAGAAGGGTTGGAAGGAGTCAAAAATTATAGCCACTTGGATGTCCACTTGGACAATAAAGTAGACACAAAATCCAACATGGAGTGTGTTTAAAAGTAGGAACTAAACAGACCTTGTGTTTTTGAACTGTCAGGTCCTTTAAAGCAACATTTTCAATCCAGGTCCTCAGGAACCACTGACCTGCATGTTTTAGATGCTTCCCTGCTTTGAAACACCTAGCTGTAATTAATGAGTCATCAACAGGCTTGTGTTGGTGACAAGTTGATAGTAATCCAATACTTGAATCAGGTTTGTTGGAGCAGAGCAACCTCTAAGATGAGTGGGCGAGTGGGCACTAAGGACTAAGATTGAAGAACCCTGTTTAACAGGAATACTGTAGGTCTATTACTGGATAGTAATGACAGTAAACCTTTGTCAGGGAGCAAAATGAGATGAATCAATGAAGAGTTTGAGTCAGAACAGAAAACATATTTGAGGCAGAATAGAATAGTGATTTATTTATTTTTTTTCCTTGTCTGCACACATATTAATGATTGATACCATGACGGTAGAAACCAAAAGTATATATATGCGCCTGTATATATATGCGCCTGCGAGCCCCCCCCCCCCCCACGGCGCGGGAAGAAGCAGCCAGGGATCCCGCGGCCACCCGGTCCAGGCCGGACACGCGGCCAGGAGGCCCTCACCCTTCAGGCCAACGACCCCCACCTGGCAGGGGGCCAGCCTGCCCGGAGAGACAGACCCGCCCCGGCCGCCGCCGCGGGCAGGCGCACCCGCCCCCCACGAAAGTGGCCCTCCAAGACCAGAGGGGCGCCCCGCCGCGGAGGCAGCGGGGGGGACCGGAGACGAGCCCGGAGAGAGGGAACCCCCCAACAAGGCGACACCCGTGCAGGCCCGACAACAGAGGGCCCCAGACCCAGGCATCCCATTCATTCATCCATTCAACTATCCGGTATCTATACTAATACTAATAATAATATGATATACTATACATAATAGCCTCGGTGTGAATATGGTATCTCACATGAACCAAGGTAATTTTACAGAAATGGTACACTCTCGCTGCTGCGTTGCCACAAGGCTGTACAAGTTGACTACAGAATGTTGGCTTCTGTCAATAAACATCATATATGGCCACCGAGAGGGTAGAACTTCATCACTTTAAGGACATATACAGTATGTGTGCATGTGTGTGATTGTGCATGGTTGATAGTCTTATGTTTTCCTGTGATCCCTTATTTACCTGGTCAGAGTGTACCTTTCTTTTTTGTGATGACAGCTGAGATACCGGGATAGGCCCCAGCCCTCCCAAGACCCTGAAATGCTCCACTGTTAACATGAAACTAATTTCACATTTCAACGAGCAATTAATATTAGACCCCGTCCACACGTAGCCGGGTATTTTTAAAAACGAATATTTCCCTCCTCCGTTTATAAAAAGATTTGCATCCACACATAACCGAAGATCTGCGTTTTCGACCACTTCATAAGCATTCTAACCTGTAGATCATCTGCAGCTCCCGGGGAAGCTGCACCTCCACGGCTCCGCGGCTCTGCGTCTCTGCGTGCTCCGCGGCTCTGCGGCTCTGCGGAGCCGCGGGCCCTACACCTAGGGTGCGCGTCGCCGCGTACCCTAGGTGTAGGGTACGGCGGAGCCTCTGCGTCGGTGTAACGCAGTAAACGGTGGTCAAGAGCAGAGACCATTTATTTAATAAATAGCTTGGAGAACAGATGCTGGATCATCTGTAGTTCTGTAGTAAACAAAAGGCGCACGTCAGAGCAGATTTGTTGTTGTTTTGGCGCATAATGTGACGTTCGAAAACGCAAAACTCCGGTTGTGTGTGTCTACACGCATCTACATAAACGGAGTTTTCAAAAATCTTCACTTTGCCCGGAGTTTTTTTAAACCTTCGTTTATTTGCGTTTTCGTGTGGATGACAGGTCAAAACGGAGGAAAATATCTCCGGTTTAGCAGATATCCGCAGATATCCGGCTACGTGTGGACGGGGTCTTAGATGTCTCTCTTTTGTATGCCCAGTATTGGTGAAAAATCAATGCCCTCAAACTTAGACTTAGACTTAGACATGAATAAACCGAGGGAAGGCTCAAATCACAGAGGGAACACGAAACATGTTAAATAACTCAATTTCCCAGCTGAATACCTGCCAGTTTGGCTGTTGGAAATAAAGTGGTTTTCCAAAATTATTTTTAGTGTCAGTTCTAATATCAAGATCGTCAGTAAGAACCAAAAAACCTACTTTGAACACCACAGGCTCCTATTCCTGCTGGCAACTTGATCAAATTTTACATTCCATGCCCATTACTGTGGCTAAGAGTATAAAAATAAATAAATAAAAACCCAGTGCAAAGAAAATATATTGTTTTAGCAAACATGTAACTGTACATTTATCCTTTTTCATGAATGTATTTCTTTATTTATTTTTTTTTCAATAAAAAATCCTTTATCTTAAGTATCAGGCGCTATGAAATGGCCAGGGACAGAATAAAAGAAACATATTTTATTGTATATCAAAGCATAGTCAGCAAAATAAGAAAGGAGCAGGAAAATGTACATGCCTTTATTCTGCTGACCCACTCATCTTAGCCGAATAATGGTCAGAAAAGTGCTCCCTGTTAAATTTAAAAGCTATTGACTCCTGAGCTCATGCAGATGAAATCATGGCCAATTTTAAGATGAAGGATTACAACCCAAAAAGAAAAAAAAAGGGATGGTTCCACTTAGTAATTTTGCTTTTTTTTAGGACTTTGTTCTTCCAGACAAAAGATCTCTGATGTTCATGGAATCTTCTGGAGCCACTTCCCAGTTTGAGCATCGCAGCCTAGGGAGCTCCCCATACCTCTGGCACCGCTGTTGTCTTCACTTTCCACATCTGTTCCTCTTTCAACCCTTAGGGCCCGATTTACTAAGATCCTAAATAAAGAGTACTAAATTGCGTGTGCACTGAAAAAGTTTGCGCGTGCTGTTGTTGCGTGGTTTGCGGGTGATCAACTAAGATTGCGTGCGCAATTGATAACAGGTGCAAACAGCAGTATTTAAATGAGGTGTTGCGTGTCTTAAGGTTTGCGAGCGCAGATCTGCGCCATGGAGAGTGGATGGAAAGCACAGTCACAAGTCACAAGCGCAAAATGAAATTTGACGAGTTGGAGTTAGAGATATTAGTGGAAGAGGCAAATAAACACATTCATGAACTACAGCAAAGAAATTTAAACATTACCAAAAGAAACGCAATATCGGAGAAAACCTGCGATAGAATAAATGCAGTTGGTAACACAAAAAACGGAAAAACGTCTGGTTTTTCATATTTCAATTTTAGGCACAGATCAAAAATACGAAATAGAAAAACGGGCCACAGGACTGAATTTGATTTTAATATTTAATTGGTCGGGTTTGCGTGACCCGGCGGTGCTCGGCATGATCTGAGGAGAAAAAGACATCAGACACAGAGCTGGAGAGCGCTTTGATTCAATCTATTTATGAGTTAAGTTTTTATTCAGATGTCCACAGTATATTGCAAATATTATATATTATATAGCAAACACTGACAGTAAATGTGTGACAGACGGGACCATATGGCCGTCGATTTAACGCAGAACCATAATTCAGGTGAAGCTGCAGTCTGTCTGCGCTGATCCTGACACAGCGGGTCGGAGCGGATTTGGTCATGATGTTTTGTGATTAATAAGCACGGGTTTTAATTAAATGTAATTTACGAAGGATGATTTCACGTTCAATAAGATAAGTAATCAATAAAATACAAAGTTTTGGCACAAAGGCTTGGCCTGCTTGTGGGCGAGTGGAGGGGGGCACAATAAGAGAAGGTGGCAAGATATAAGGCGAAGAACTAAAGAAAAAGTGGCCTTTAATAAAACTTGTGCAACCATTTTTAAAATAGCATGCAGCAGAATAAAGACTATCTCTCTGCGTATTCTTTGATTTTGGATGTCGCCTCCTTGCCACAATAACGGGAGCAGCAGATTAGCACCTTCCTTTCGAACGTATTAAATACAGACGCAATCACAATACGCGCAATTACTTTCAGGCTTGGTAAATCTCATTGCGCGTGGTAAATGGAGCAATTTGCATCTTCCCCTCCCAGTATTTAGCGCTCTCTGGCGGTTACGCCCCATATTGATTATTCATCAGGGCAAAAGTACTAACTGAATTGCGTGTGCAATTTAGCGCATTTCAGAGACGCAATCCTCTTTGCACGCTGTTAGTAGATCAGCTGGCACTTTGGTTTGCGGGTGCTGTCAAGTTTGCACAGGTTTTAACACACGCAAACCTTTAGTAAATCGGGCCCTTAGTCTTTTTTTTTTTTCTCTAACTTCTCATGCACCTTCTTTATACTACTGTCACTTGGGATTCCTATGCCTATCTTTACTGGGTTAGTCACCACCAGTTTAACAGTCCGGATTTGGTATTCTAACATTATCTTATTTTCTCGAGTATCCTTGGAGGAATCTCCCGTTTTGACTTCCAACCCACACTGTTTATAGTTGTGTATAACTTCAATTATACCACTGTGCAATTAGATGGAGCAACACTTTGTTCATCTCGTGGAGTAAACTTAACTTAAGAGGCCTGATGTTCTGTTTCTTCATTTTTGGTATATACTTTGAGTGTGTAAATGTAATTTGTTGTGCTATTTTCATCTAGAATGTTCCTCAAGATCTCGCTGATTCCCATTCCCAGCTGACACAGGGACGCTGTATTAAAGTCGGTACTTGGTTGGATACGGGTTGCAACGTCAGACGCCGTTAGATAACTAAGTATGTAGTGCTGGCAAGCAACAATCATCCATCATCTAGTCAATGTTACCTTACTATAATTACACGCCAAGCTAACGTTAGATCTTTAGAGTAAACCAAATTTTCAAATCTATATCATAATCCACTTATAATCAAATGTTGGAATACAACATTGCTCCAACCTCACACTAACTTCCAGTGTCTGGTATCGCTAGCAATGATGAACCAATCAGAGAACAGGATGTGATACGATGCTTACCTCCGCCACTTTTTATTTGACCGCAGTCATCAACCAAAACATTTGACCCATGACGGGATATTTGATAAATGTGTATTTTCTTTGGAGTAGTAGTAGTGCCTAAATGAGATCATGTTTTCAACAATGACCAGACCAAAAATCCATACATGGAACATTAGCAATCCAGCTAAAGCTAGAGAACGTTGCATGCTCACAATCAGTTACACATTTCTTCTAAAACATTATGGAAACATAAAACAAACAGTTTGTATGAAGTAGACGTTGACCACCTTCCTTGGTGTGCAGATTTGTTTTTGAAATTAATGCGGATCCATATTTCCATATTATACTACCTACACTGCCATTTTCCATTGGCAGTGCTGGTGACATCATGGCTCAAAGCTGGATGCTGCTCTTTTCCTTTTACTCTAAGATGACCAACCAAAGCAGTGGCCTCTTATAGTATAGTAAGTTACAGTCCTGCAATCAATTATTGTACAGTTAAGTTTGCAATACAGGATCACTTCATACATGATGTTTTTATTTATATCAGCTTAGAATGACATTTGAAAAAGGTTTTATAATTGCAAAACTTTAGATAAACTGTAAGGTACCATACCATAAAAGGATTAGGACATTTTACATGTGTATTATTTGGGGTGATAATTAATTAAGTATCCATTCTTACATACTCTTGTATGGGATTTGTTTCTGCATATCAAACGTTCATTAGGCATAGCTTTTTAAAGTCCTGCCCTGTTGTACAGTAGGAAATATTGCATTGTCTATCCTAATTGGAAAATTAAAGTAAATGAAAGTTACAGGTACGGTGTAAATGTAAATGCAAAGTGTCAGGTATTCTCATCATGCTGGGAACTGAGAGTGTTTCTGTTCTCTGTTCTCATTTAGACAACGTTCCTGAGCCTTAAATTCACTTCTGTCTCATCAGCACTGTTACTTTGACCGGTGAAGTTGATTTTATTTGATTATTAGTATTATTATAATTACCTAAGATAATGTGCATATTTTAGATGCACATGTCACATGTTAGTTTACAGTGGTGTCAGACAAGAACAAAAGCTCCACCTAATAGCAAACAAAAAGGTGGATGTCAGGCACATGTAGAAAAAAAAGGAGCTTTAAGTAAAACTTAAACAAAAGTAAGAGAAAACGCTCCAGGGTGGGCAATCCAAGAGAACAAAGTCAAGACAGGTTGGCAGCTAACTGGAGGACGAACCGAAACAGGACAGGTAGCTACAACATGGTTCTGACAACGAACAAAGACAACTGTATAGAATAATGGCAGCATAAAATAAGAAGAATAGAAACAATGAGCTGCTGTTGAAGTAACCAGTCTGTCGGCTAGCTTTTTCCTCCATTTTGTGAATGTTTAATGGGTGTCTTTGAGGAAGACACAAGAAATGATCATTCTCTGTCATTGGTTTATGCACATCGTGTTTGTCACCTCCTTTTCTACCCAACATCCAGTGCCTTTGTGGTCTGCAACACTGACTTTGAAAATACATAGTATTGCTTCAATAAAGTTGTGTTGCTATTATTATAATGTGTGCGTTGTTGTGTCAACCGATCACAGTATTTATCAGTGACTGTTATGTTGACTTAAACTGAATTGCCTCACTTCAGTATGCAAATTAGCTTTATCGTGATTGAGGTTACCTTGACGTGCCTGTCTGGTCATATTCTGTTTTTCCTGCTATTATTAAATGAGCAGTTCTTTAGTATCTCTAGTGAAAATGTGCAAGATTAAGCAAAATTGATAAAACTATGATGATTTGTTGTCTTTTGTCTAAATACAACAGTTAAACAACAACAAGTGATCATCCAGGTCAAAGCAGCTCTGGGGAAATTCTTGCTTGAATAACTTGGGTCTTCACTCAGGTGCTGGTGACAAAAAAAGTACTGCTTAGGTACAGTATGCCAAGTTTGAGATTTTTATTTTTTGATCGCACTGGTTGTATTTAATTTTAACTGCGAAGGGCTTTGGTCGACACCCTGGTTGTGCCAAACAAATAAAAAAAGGTTGATTGGTTGAATGGACATTGCTAGATAGGCTCCAGCAAATCTCTGTGAGCCTGCATTCGAATAAGCAGGTGTATAAAATGGATAGATGGAGGGATGGATGGATAGATGGGCATGGCAAGGTGAATCATTTAAATGTATTCCAGTCAAAAGGTCAAAGCAAAACTCTAACTACTGTTAAATTGTTCCTTATTTATATCAGCTGACAAACATCTGAGTGTTCAAATGACCATCCTTCCATCCTTCTCTAATTTGGTTATAGGGATACCATACCTTCATGCAATCTACAATTGCAATTACTACAATTAGCTTCATCCCAAATGCTCCATTCAGAAGTTACCACTGTCAGCTTTACTCTCACGTTGGAGGGTCCTCCTTCTACTCGTCGTGATATTCATTGGCTCACTCTCACCTACAAAACTCTCCTGGGACACTTACCTCTGTATTTAGGCCAACTGTTGCATCCAGCAGCTGCAGCTATAAGTACAACACACGGTCTGCACAGTTTGTGACGCGACAAATCCCCAAAAACCAGGTCTTCATTTGGAAATTCTTTTTCATTTGCAGCATCAAATGACTGGAACATATTTCAAAGAACACTGAAACATGGATGCTTTTGTTTCTGTCTCTGCCTTTTAAAAGGATGTCACAAGGCAATTTTCAGTTAACATTTGTAAATGTTTTACCTGAACCTACACCGTCTTAAGCTTCTGAAGTCTCAATCCATGTTTTTTGTGGCTTTACTGTATGTGTTTTGTTTTCTCCCCTCTCCCTTACCCATCAAAGGTTTTTTTGTCACTTGCCAGGCTAGTATTATGAATAAGAATAGGTTTTTAATGTTCTTGCCTGGTAAACTCGAGGTTAAATAAATGAATAAAGTAATAATCATAAATAGAAACATGTTGAGAACATAATAAAAGGGTGTGAATAATGCAGCCATTTAATCCAATGAAACTCTGTGAGCATATTCCTCTTTAACTCTTGTCTGTGTATTCAGATGAATGCACAATGGCTTGAAAAACGCCACTCAGTAAGCAGGCTACCGGAGCTGAAGAGACACAAGCTTTGCAAAGGACGGGAGGGGCTCATCCTTTTCTTTGAAATTATGAGGTGATTCTCACACTGTCTATTAGAAGATGCATTGGCAATATTCACTGGGATTATTACGTTTTTGAGATGTTAATGTCAATTTATTAGAGCTGGAATTCAAGTGAGGAGGAAAAAAACTGCAGAATTTCTGAATTTACTGGATGTTAATCAGTGCATCCTTCAATCAGTCCATCCATCCATTTTCTATACTCACCTTGACATATCCAGGGTCACAAAGAGGCTGGAGTCTATCCCAGCTGTTATCAGTTCAGAGAAAGGCCACATCCATGCAGATGCTGGTCCATCTCAGGGCGCACGCAGGCAAAAAAGAGAAACAGCCATGCACGCTCACATTCCCTCCTGCAGAAAATTCCAAATTGCCAATCGACCTAACATGCATGTTTTTGGTGGGAGGAAGCCTCGGTATTCCTGGAAAAGCCCACACAGACACAGCGCTGGGTTTTAATGTCTGTGATATTCAGATCGTAAGGATCATGGTTTGAGTGTTACCGGCGCAGATGGACTGGTTGTATTTTACTGATGTTTTAATAGCTAAATCAGATGGAAATATAGACCCAACCAAACGTTAATGTTCTCATTCAAATGAAAATTCCCCTTCCAAGAGTTTAATACTGTTCAACTTCATTCGTACTCCTCGCTCCACGCAGCTGATCCGACTCAACATAAAAGTTGAAAAGTTTTTCAACTAGAAAACAGAAAGAGAATATAAGTAACGTTACCCTCTTCTAGCTACATTGCCTTTGAATAAAAAGGTGCGTGGGTGAGCTTCAGAAGATAATTTATTCTCACTTCAGCCAATATCTACAGCCAGCTAAGGTAATTAGTGGATGTAACATTTATAAACCCAATGAACCTGCAAATGTGTCAACTTCTTCCGTCAGTGGCATAGGTCTAAAAGCTGCTGTTCCTCTAGACACATCTCATCTATTATTACTGCCTGGATGTGTTTGCCACTGTTGGAAACACCGTCGACAGAGACAGAGGCACTCAGATAGAAACGTGTCATCTTGTTGTTATGCATCTGAATAAGAGAAAAGACTGTAGTTTCAGATTTTATCATTTGTTTTTCATAAACTTTTTTTTCATTCATAATTCATAATTTGAAAATGATAAAAGAAAAATGATTTCCTGTTCAAACCCTTAGCCAAATGTCCTGAAAAGTCTGAATGTGATCTTGAACATTATTAAGCTCATGGAAATGAGATTCAATTTTTACTAACATCAAATAACAAAAAAATACAGCAGATAATATAGAGGCATGTCATCTGTCTGCTCGCGTCAATCTTTTTGCAGCCCACATATTTTGGAGAATATGTAATGATATCAGAACACAAGGGACTTACAAGGGATAATTCCAATTAAAGTAATATTTCACACTACATTGCAAAGTATGAAGAGTTGTGGAAATCTTGTAGGCACACACATACACACACTGTACAAATATATTAAGATTTTAATTTGTATAGTTGATCAAAAAAGATCAAATAGATGACCCAGATATAGATATATATAACATAATGCAAAAAACAGTCATGGATGGTGTGAAGAAATGCTGTTTAGTAAGAAAAGTTAAAACACATATCTAATGTTAATCACTTTTACTTTCAATTTACCCAATTTAAAGCGTACAAACGGAGGGAAATTATAAATTAAATCAGTTAAATTCCTCAACTTGAAAGAAATGTGGCCAAAAAATCCATATCTGCTATGTTGCAACAAGGTCAAGCAACTCAATTATGCACAAAAACAAACAAACATCGGAACTAGGGTGCAAAAAAGAGACACCATTGCATTTTGCTTATGAGTCAACATTTTAAGTATTTGACTGTAGCAGAAGACACTTTGGAGAGTGGTACAATCATCTCTATAACAGGGAAGTATGGTTGGGCTTTCTTTCATATTTTGGACTCAATTTCTGTGAATGGATTTGGTCAGTGTGAGTGTTGCCATTGGGTAATACAGGTATACTTTTTTTTTTTTTTTATATTTTTATCCCGTTTTTTCCCCCCATTTTATCACCCAGTGCTCCTACCTAAGTAACAGTCCTGGGCATTGCTCACTCTACCCACCCCGGGAGGGCCCTGCACTGAGCTCAGGTCTCCTCCTTAACCTGAGGAGTGAGCAGGCCGCATCTTTTCACCAGACAGGGTGGGGTTTCTCCGGCCGGACGTAGCGCGTGGAAGGGTCACGTTATTCCGGCCGGATCCTCCCCACCCCATCTGGCGCCCCGGTTGGCCAGAGGGGGCATGTATAGCCCAAGACTGTTGCATGTTTTTGTGAGGGTAGCTCACATTAGCTAACCAGGGTGTGGGCACTGAAGACATGGGGGAACTAACACGCACTTCAGTGCCCACAGCGTCCCCGGCAGGAATCAAACCCAGGACCTTCTTGCTCTGAGACGGCTGCACTACCAGCTGCGCATGATACAGGTATACTTTGAGCAAATATCCCTTTGCCAAGGTGGTAAGAAAGGTTTTCTGGACTAGAATACTTCAAGGTGATCAAAATAGACCAAAAAGATCTTCTTTTTTTGAAGTGCATTAGGTAGGTGTCCAGCTTTCTCCACATTTATTCTGCAGCAGAACAACAAACCCAAACATGCAGCCATCATCAGGTCATCATAAGGTCTGTTTTTAGCTCTGTTTGGACCAACGTCCCTGTCATGTTCCTTCAGAAACCTGTATGTAAGTGTACCTCGAGGACTTGATTCTGTTGTAAAGCAAAGGCTGGTCACACCAAATATTGATTCATCTGTTCTTTTTATTTGCTTTCTTTGCATTTTGTAAATTGAATTAAATTGATTAAATCGTTTTTGAAACATTAATAATTAACTACTTCTTGGCTTCTGTCTAAGACTTTTGCACAGTAAGGTACTTTAAGTGCATTCTCCTTTGAGCTGAGTTTTACAGTAAAGGAAATAAAAAAATTCCATACAAGTGTCGGCGGGATCCAGAAATTGCCAGGAAATGAAACCAACATTAATTCATACTGTATTTTTCCAAGAACCCACATAGAATCCAACAAACTCTTAACAGAATACCTGGAAGGCCTTAAGTTTCACCAGCTCACCACCACATTTCTTCCGGAGTATGCCACGTCTCCTCAGGAACGCTTTCACTGCCGTGATGCAATCCTGGGATCCTGGTGATTAGGAAAACACAGTGGGATCTTATTTTCAGTCTGGGTCTTCCGGGTTATCAACAGTACTATTTCTGCTGCTTAACTAGGGTGCTCCATGTACATTGTGAAAAATCTTTTACTCTGCTCCACTGGATTGTCTCAAAGGCAACAACATGCACCAGGGATCTTGCCTGGTGAAGTTGACCTAGGCTTTTATTGCTCATGGGTTTTGTCAGGTAAATCAACCGTTGACCTTGTTTTGTCATTGTGAAACTGTCACATGCTTGGCTAACAGAAGCCACATCAGCCACTTCCTGATCTACTCAGGTTTTGGACTGTCCTGGTGACAGGTGACCACTGTAATGTCAGGACTCAATCATACGTTATCACTTCCACCCATTGTCCACTACCCATTGTCTACTGTCTACTGTTTACTATGCATTGTCCTTATATGATCATTTGCTGTCAAAGTTTCTTAATAAAAGCATCTTCTAGAGGGAGGATCTTTGGGGAAGCTCAGGAGTTCTCAGTGAGGGCTACGTTGCCCTGCACTCCTGTTGCTCTTCCCCCTCCTGCAGGAGTGCGCTAAAAACCCATTCCAAGGTAGTCTCTGTGTCTTTCCTTGTTATGAATTTATGTAATGTTGATTTGGACCCAACAGTTTGTGGCCTGTTCTGATTCCGTTCTGATTAGTGCCTCGGAGCTGTCTTTTGGACTTGTCTTTTTAGACACTGGTATATTTTATCATAATCTTGATGCAATTCTAGATCCTTTGTCATTTCATCCTGGATGACGGCTTTCAAATTCAATAGTCCTTATTCTCCTTCTTTCCTCTCAACGTACATTTTCAGGGACATGGATTTTAAGTAACATTCTCTATCCATTGTAATAATCTTTCTTGACTCAACATCAGCCGTCTCCCTCACCTCCTGTGGTTGTTGTAGCACCTGGGTATCTGATTATCGGCATGGCCCACGTGATCATGGACTGGACTTGTCCTTTTCATTCCGCTGGCCACTCTTCATCTGTCTTAACCCTTTACAGGTACACGGTTGTGGCTGACTTCCTTGCAGCCTCTTCATACTTGTTTGTGGGATTTCAAGCTTCTTGTAACCACTCTGAAAATCTCCCATTTTGCATTTTGCTAGTTTAAATCCTCCAGGATCAAATCGATGTGCTTCATGTCATTAAGACAAAAGATACATTTGTTTATGTTTAATGAACATTGTGAAACTTTACGGAACATCTAGTTGCAATTTGCAGCCAACTTCACACACATCCACCCCACCTCTACTCTTTCATGCAGTGGCTGCAAAGAAAGATGAATTGCCAGTCTCAGTATTGTAGCGTCCCTGCATCCATGTTCAGCTGTGTTAATGACTGTGTCAGTGACTGTGTTAATGTTAAGAAAGTTCTGTAGTTCATGTTTATGTAGAGTTATAATGAATGCATTTAGGGCTAAAGTAGGTGTGTGAGTGGATGAGAAAGGCAAGGGGGCGGGACAAGAGCCTGTGAGTGACAGGAGCCTTTATGCGACGGTGTTGCTGCGGAGCATGAGGCTGGTGGAGCACGCACTGAGGGCGGCTGCTCTCTTTTTTCCTCAGTTGCTGTATGTTTTAGGCGTTTCTGTTTAATAAAGCAGCTGTTCGCTGGTATCCTCTCGGCCCATCCTTTCAACAAGTCCGTCTGGACGCTACAGTACTGTATGTTGTTTTTCTGTTCTGGATTACTTAAGAGACATTAGCACAACAGGAGGAAGATCCATCTAATCTGTACATTAATATTGCTCAATGTAAGTTTTTTTGATTTCTTAAAACTCATTTCATTCAGCAAAAACACCAAAGTTATTATTTAACATGAGCTGTGGGTTGCAGGTTTGAAAACAAGTCAATTTAGATGTTTGTTTTTTTTGAGTTTCTGCCAGCTGTAAAGCAGTTGTCTTGACAAACATTTATTTTCTGCAAATAACACTTCATCTCCACTTTTCCTGAAACCCTGCTGCTGCTGCTGCTCAGTGTTTGTACTTGTGTGTGGGTGGAAAGAGGATCAGCTTCAGCCTGGACACAGAGAGCAGATATGACAGCGACGTGTCAGTGAAATCTCAGCCAACATATGGACTCGTCTCATAACAATGTGATCAAAAGCTAATTTGATCATGTCTTCTTCATGCCAGGCCAACTTGAATTAAGCAGCGCGTGTTCTGTAATACAATTTGGCTCCATTGAAAATGGGGATTGATGGCAAACAGTCTGCCATTAACCTCCATTATAAATTACTTATTTACGTTTTACCATTTTGGAAAAATAATTTAATAAAAATTAAATAAATACATAAATAAAAAGCACAAAGAGCACATCCTTTAAATAATATTTTGATCTGACACAGATATTTCACTTTATAAAACAAAAAAGTCTTGTGGAACAATAATGTACCTGTAATAAAAGCTCCCTGCTAACATCTACACCAACCAGTAAATTCAATTTTGAAATGTTTCCACTTCCACTAAATCAACTCTGTAATTAACTGATTGGTTTGGCTCAAAACATAAGTTTGGATATTTTTACAAACCAACACAATTAATTTTTGAGACCATGATTCACATTGCAGAATTGGATGACTATTACCAGTGGCTTTTTCATTCAGGTCAATAGCATTTATTTACGACTTTGAACATAATTTAATCTTTTGAAAAGCAAATCCAAAAAGGATAAGCAGCTTAATTTCCTGTCTTCCTTTCCTCCCCAGCTTCTGCAGATGTTGTAAGGTTATTAGCTGTGTTCTGCAACAAATGACGGCAGGAGTTTTTAAAGCCTAGTGTTTCACGAATAGAAAATGTTATTGTTCCTACTATTGCATCACCAACTGTCAGGATCATATGAATATAATCCTTGCCCAGTGGCAAATGAAAACAATGAGCAAGAAGAAAGAAATGCAAACTAGATGGGCTCATGGTATGTCAAAACACACTGCAAAGCCATAAGGGAAGAGCTCGCATCCAGCCAGTTACACACAAGCTGGGAAAATGCGCTGATGAGACGCTGTTAGGATGGTACGTAGACTTGTTGGTTTCAAAGTCCAGTTCTGTGAAAATGAAAGAGCTCTTTTTTCAAAGCACCGTTCTTTTCCTTATATTCATATGTTGCACTTTCTACAACAGGAGAGGATGCTGATCCTCCCGCCTCCTCATACTCTGCTTGCTGGAGAGGCCGTTCTGTTAATTAACCAAACCACATGGGGCCAAACATAAGTCCAAATGTTCTGTTGTTTTGATGGAAGTTCACTGTAGATTCCGTCTAAATAAGAGGCAGCTGAGCGTATGCCTATGTGCACCGTATTTCTGGTTGAATTCAAGGTTCTAGAGGTCAGTTATTACAGACGAGATAAATAAATGTATGGTAATAATAGCTTCATTCTAGGACCTCTGACTTTGTCACCTTGTACAACTTCACAACTGCTTCTGTTTTGTAACTTTTTTTTTGACGCATCAGTATATGGCCTGAAATTAATGTCCTCATCTACACTCCAACGACTCATCTCTAGGTAAAATAAGAAAGCCTTGTTTCAAGAAAATGTGTCTCTTTTTTTTCTCTGGTGGCACAACTATTTTGCTAATTTTAACAATTTTAAACAATAATTTTTTTCTTACCCCACTGGCAGAAATATTTCTGCTATAAGACAGCTTTACTAGATCTGAAAATAACATGCTCATTTTTGTTTTTGCAGTGTATTTCAAGTGGATATTGAATAAAAGATAAATGTTCTTGTTATAAAACAATAACAAACTTGACATTTACTGGGGGAAATATTGGTGAAATTCATTCAGCCTTTTGTAATTGCACAAACACCCACACACACACACACACACACACACACACACACACACACACACACACACACACACACACACACACACACACACACACACACAAAGGCACACCCGAACCTAAATCATGACAGAAGTGATAGTAGCGAGTGTTCATGAGCTTCTGACAGCTTTACACATTTCTTTCAAATTTCCTCAAATACCAGTCTACCACCATAAAATCTGTTATCAATTAACACATTTTAATCGTTAGGTCTCACATTTTAACACACAATGGCAGTTTCTCTTTTTTATCAGTTATTTCTTTTCCTTTTAACTAATTTAAGAAGGTAAAGGCAGAGTTCTCAGAGGGGTTATTTTATTAGGCATTTGTTCAAATTAGTGACCAAACTTCTACAGTTACTTTTACAAACACATATGTAAAACAGACATAGTATGGGAAATTCTTCTTGGTTTTTGTTTATTCTTAAAGCTTGAAGATGAAAGTTTCCGACACCTACCAGACCCCCCCAAACCATCTTATTAAACCACAAAGCTAGAAGCCATTTGAAGTGCTCAGTTGTAGGCTTTACACACCAACACGAGCGTTGGATTCCCAGCCATCAAGACACCTCCAAAGAGCTGTGAGGGTGAACTTTGTGCTGCATGTCGGCTGCCACTAGTGGTGTACTCACACCACTTTGAGTCAGACTGCTTCTGAAACCTGGGATTGCCAGAGATTTGTATCAAAATGTATATTTTAAGGGTGTGCAGTACCTGTTGTTCATGGGAAAGCCACACATGACAAACATGTTTTTTCTGTTGTTTTTTATATTGAACTTAATGGAGTTAATGTGGCTAGACAAGTGACCAATTTGCATTTTTAAAAGGGGACAGGCACAGTTATCCTGCCCAAAAGAGGACAGTTTAAGAAGAGAATATGTGTCACCGTTTTAGGTTGTTTTTTTCTCACAGTTTTGAAATTTGGGGTCTGTTTTATTTTGAAACCCTGTGTCCTTGTGTTTAAATTACTCTTGACTTTTCTTGTTCCCCATCTGTCCTGATTGTCTGCACCTGTGTCTCGTCAACCCGTCTTTGCACATCTTGTGTTTCCATCACTCCCTTGTTTAAGCTCTTGTGTTTTTGCAATTCTCCTCAGCAGCGTTCTTTATTTATTTTTATTTTTTTTGAGTAAATAGATTCTGCCCCCTTATCTCCTGCATCTGGGTCTTACTCAGCCTCATAGTGACAAGGCGCTCTAAATGAGAGATTTGTGATAGTAATGGCCAAAACACCCAAAGGATCAGAGATGTATCATTTTTGTGGCGTGTATATTTCACCTTTAGGTTCTGCAAGTCTAAACCTGCTTTGCATCCATTATTCTCTGTCCAAGCATTTTTTTTTTCTCTTTGGATAACCTGATTCAGATATGGACAACAAAAAATAAAATTGTATATTTCATAGATTTCATTTCAGTCTTGTGATTAACTATTGTTTCAGCCTTTCAGTTTCAGTTTTTTTTTAAAACCAGAGTTAACACCTTTTGGATTCTCCAGTATAATATCCATGTCATGTTCTGGGTCTCTGGGAAGTGCTAACTAGCCACCGGGTCTCGCACTCAGAAGGCACGCCGATTTTTTCCAGTGGCCAGCCGCGGTACTGCAACAAAAAATCCCATGGGGCCCAGAAAGCTTTTTTCCCATAGACCGCAATAGTAAAAGAGAAGCCTCTAAAACTGTTCACAGGACAGCTCCAGCTGTAATCACCGCCAATTACTAATCTTTGTATTCTATATTTTTAAGTCATGGACTTTATATCCGTCAAAAATGTTTTAATAACGGCCAGAAAAGTCAAAGAAAAGTCTCTTTCTGGGCGTGACGTCACGGCTGACGTCACAGCCGTGTCCGTGCATTCCACGGATGTTTTATATTAATATATATTATGTAATTATATTATATTAATACATTAATACTATATGTAATACTATACATGTAATAATATACATGAATTAATATATTATATTAATACATATTATATTAATATTTGCGTCATTGCCCCGGGGCATGATGGGAGACCCCAGAGCATCATGGGAGGTGACTCAACTGCGCATGCTCTATGGGCCAGTGTATGCGGAAGTAAACCCGGAAGTCAGAAATTTTTTCGGCGTATGCGCTGGCTGAGCAGAATGCATTGAAATGAATGGGCGGCCATTTTCAATATCCCATCCAGTTCTATAATACATCCATGGTGCTAACACTCAACATTCTGTTGTAATAGATGCTATATAAATAAAGTTGAATTGAATTGAATTAAATACTATACATAGATATCGTCCTAAGACCCAAGGGCATTTTTTCTTGTTGCTTTGGGCCCCTGTTAAATGAAAAATTATACAGTATGTGATGTCTACACATGTGTACACCAGGTCTTAGGAGGTTAGGGATCTAAACCAGAACCCAAAACTATATTAAATCATTGTGAAGGTGGGAACACAAAAGAGTTGGTTTTCTGATAAAACGGCTGCCGATGTTATCTTAGGACTTGGTGGTAAACATGCATTGAGATTAAAACTAGAAAATATAGATTCTTTGAATAAAGTTGCTACGGAAGTGCTCCCAAAACTTATTTGGCTAGCATTCCTTCTATTTGTGTGTATTTTACAAATGTTATCTTTATGGGCACTAAGTAAATCGCACCCTCTAATTGGACACAATTCAAGACTGTTTGGTGCAAGTGTGCAGTAGTGGTGGGTAACTCGAAGGTTACCAGATTGATCCCCAGCCCCATCATGCCACGTGTCAGTGCAGCCTACATTACCCCCACTGAGCTGGTTGGTGAGGGCTCATAAGCCGGTTTTCTGCTTTCCCAAGCTGAAAAATGGGGAGAGTTCCATCTCGTTAATAGGTCTATTTAAAGAAGAGGTACACGTCTCTCACGTGCCTTTTGATGTCCTTCGTCTGCCAAGCATTCTGACGTTCTGAAAAATCCCACACCCTCTCCAACGTCCACCTGTAGACTCCGGTGCTTCTTGGATTAGTGGTTAAATTGTGTTGACTATACCTCTACATATGCCTTTTATAAATTGGAGTAATCATATTGGCACCTAGACACCAAAACCCAAGTGTTTAATCATTAAGAAAGCACTTGAAGTCCTTATTGTATGAGTTTATTGACTGAGCTAAAATTACTGTCAGTTGATTTATTTCAACCATTGGTATAATTGAACTATTTGTAAACCATTAAATCTCCTGTATCTACTTTTAGTCTGTTAGACAAAGTATCTGATATACCAGTTCATTCATTATTCTTTAAGATTTATCTGCTGTTTTTAAGCCAAGGATTTAATAAAACCTGTCCATTTTCACTAAACTATTTAGACCTGCATGCTGCATGCCTACGGTAGAAGTTTCATTGTATTCTGTGATAAAATGCGGTTACATCGCACCTACTCAACATGACTATTTGTTGCATATTTGGATGGAATATATTATTAATTTTCTGCACAAAATAGAAAGTAAAATGCAGGAAAGACTAGAGATGTGTGTCTTCAGAGCTGAAATATGTCACTTCATTATTTATTTATTCCAGTTTTTTCCCTGATGACATTTTGTACTAGATAGCAGAGAGCTGCCGCTGTACTAAAGCCTGTGGCCTTAAATTATTATTCTTTTTTTTTGCACGTCTGTTAATACTCCACAACGTCACAGTGGGTATTTTCATTTGTCATCCGTGGGAAGTCATTTCAAACTATTTGAGTTCCATGAACAAAGTTGGAAAAACGCTTAGCTGCCCCCAGGTTTAATTGTTTCTTTTCTACAAACAATAGACTAGCGTCAAGAGAGATGACGCTGACTTAATTGAGGAAACAGAAGAGCTAAATGCAAAAAGTTCTGACTTGTAATGATTTCATAGACAAACACTGGAGTTTGTGTTTGAGTGAATTTTATGTTTGCTATTCCTTATATACTAAAAAAAAAGTCCATCCGCAGTTTCTTTTGTCTATTTTCATTCGAAATGGATTTCCTCTTCAAACTGTACCGTGTACTATGTTTTACTCCATTCCCCCTGCTTTAAGCATCATTTTGTATTGTATGTGTCTTTCTCTGTTTGTTGCATTGTCTACATTTTCTTTTTCTCGAATATACACCCTGTGAAAGTGAGTATGTTTGCAGGTAAAAAAAAGGTGCTCCAGGTGGGCCTGTCAGAAGCGAATAGATGTAAATGTATACAGATCACATTCACAGCTGCGCTGCTGTGTGCCGCAATAGCAAACAAAGCATGAGCTTGGAATTCTGAAAAAACTCTCTGCTAACAGGGTTTTCATGCCTGTGGAGCCTCCGAGTTTTCGGCCTGAGCGGAAGATGGGGCTCTCAGAGGATATGTCTTATAATATTGGCCGAACTGATGCTTGTTGAATGTGCTGGCTGTAATAGGTCAGCTCCGAAGAGAAAAACAATAAACAAAACTGTGAAGCCATAACAGAGCTTCTTCATATACATACTATACAAAAATATAGGGTCTCCGTAGTCACCAGGGGCCGTTTTAGCCCCAAGTTACAAGGGCAGAGTCTGTATTGTTTTAAATAAATTCTTTTGAAGTCAATTTTGTTTCCGAGTCCAATATTTACATTACACTGTATTCGAGCAAATAATAGTTTTGGTTCAAGATTTGGACATAAACATTTTTCTAACTCAGACGGTGGAAGAGAAGATGCTGACCTGGTTGTTGCAACACCTGACAGCCGCAACAATGGCTCAGGCTCGTAATAGAGCGCCAACCATTTTACTTCCTGGTTGATGCTCATGCGGAACAAAGATCGCTGCAATTCCTCAACTGACCACTAGAGGCTGGCTACAAAAGCATGTCAATCTCCATTGACTCCCATGCTAAAATGGGGGGGGACTTTTCTACAAAGCCAGAAGAATTTATATAAAGCATTAGATTTATTTGTAATATGACTGATTGGCAGTTGGCTCATACAATGGCTAGCCGTTATCACTTCCTCAACCCATAATTATCATGGCGTGCAGCAATGCAACCAGCAGTTTGTGTTAGCCCACCATTGGCTTAACGTTAGTTATCTTCTGGTAATGAGGTTGTTGTTGTCATGAACCTTCTTAATCATTTCGAAGACATTAGCAAGTAACAGCATCGTGGATAGCTGCTGTCAGCATGTAGAGAATATGTGATTACACAACTTATAAATACACATTAATTTCGTTGTGAGAACCACTTTGTAATATGCAGGAAATTGACAACTCTGAGGTTTGAGACTATTGGTATATGCAGACATATTTAATGACTTGATTTGTAGCCATCGAAATAAGCATATTTATTATGCCCCCTCTCTAGCTTGGCCAGCCATCTTAATTATTTTTGATACAACGAATTAGTTTCTTTCTCTGGATTCAACTTTAATTTCACGGTAGGAAAAGCAACAGACCAAGAAACTCTGGACAACCCTGAACAGGTATGTAACCAATCAGAGGAATTAAGCATGTGATGTAGGCAGAGCCACACAGAGACCAGTATCAACAAAAGGCATCCAAAATGGCATCGGACTGCTGGTGGAAAACTTATTTGGGTTGTGCTGTTAAAACTTGTTGATCCAATAGTTTATTTGCAATTCTGCATCCCTCACGGTTGTTTTGGATGCTGTGTGAGTCATCGTAGAAATCCGCCCCCACTCTGTTGCAACTGGTTCAATATGTTCTGTACAGGTGAAGATAGCTGGTGATGGAAGGGGTTCCAGACCCACTTCATGAGAGAGAATTATTGTTAGGTGAATGGGTATACCTGGCCAGGCCACACTGTTTGTGTTGTTGATCTAAAAAAGGGTTTTAACACAAATTTAATAGTAAAGAGAAAATGTGAGTTTTTGAAAACATAAATTCTGACTCTTTTGTCATGTAAATTTACAACTTTAACCTTACAATTTCCGAGTTTTCATTCTCCAGTTTGTGAGTTTATAAGGTTGTGAGTTGTTTTTTTTCCAGGTAATTGTGCCTCTCTTGCTCGCTGCATAATAGTCTATTTTTCTTCAAATGGCCAAAACATGTTGTGCCGGATCAGCTAGCCTCTCACCTTGAATTTGAAACTAACATTCACAAATGTAAACTGTTTCCTTGTTAAAGTGTAAGAAAATTACACTGGATCATCTCAAAAGGTTTGAACCTCTCCACCGCACTGTAGTTTTTAAAAAAATAACCCCAAAACAGAGGAATTACAGCCAAACACTGATCATTGGCAACTTCACACAGTTTGAAGCCATTCTCTGATTTCCTCTTCTACCCACTATTCTTGCCTTAGCCTTGATTTTACCAGGAAGAAAAGAAAAGGAAACCAAAGCAGCCTCTGACAATAGATATATGAATCAGTGTTTCAGCCCACACACGCACTCTCTCACCTGAAGTGGACAAAAGCACCGTCAGTCCCCCGTCTTGCTCTGCCTCTGCTGTCTGATTTAATATGATTGCTGATAACAGATAAAGATCCTCTGAGTGACATCAGTGAGCGAACTACACATGTGGTTAGATTAAGAGGCTCAATATTTAATCAGACAGCAAAATATCATCAGATCTAATTTCAGTCAAGTGCCGAGACATCTGAACCACACAGATGTCACTCAACTGGGTCGGTCAGTCTGCTGGAACGCAACCTCTCCTGGAGAATTCCTCAATTATTTCCTAATTGTCTTTTATTAGTTTGTTTGCATTGAATGCTAATTTGTGTTCCTCCGACATCCTCCTCTCTCACTCTACCTGCTGTCTTGTCAGAGGACTTAGGGCCACCTGTATTAAAAAAAAAAAAACCCAAAGCGACTCCTAAATGTTGTTAGAATGGGCTGTGGGCGCGTGGGCGGGAGCTGTGATCTGATTGGCTCGGGGCCCCTGGAAGCCTGAGTGGCAGCTCCTAATGGGAGCTCCGGAGAGGTAAGCCAACAGCTGTGTGTTTGCTGCTAATGAGAGATGGGGGAGGAGTAAAGCATCACACACTGGAAACACTCTGATAAAACTCTTGCAGGGGAATGGCTGGGGAAGATAGGAGATCAAGTTTTTTTTTCTCGAGAGTGCACTGCTTCAGCTTTCCTTTGTGACAGACCTCGGGTTTGACTCATTGCTCCTGGCCCATTGCTTTATGCTTAAGCGGTTATGATCACTGGCGTCAGTGTTTATGGGAAGAAAGGGAGAGAGTCACTGTAGCATGGGATGGATTTCACTCCCTGCTGAGCCATGCTGATTTATAGCCTTGAGCAAAAGTATTGTTTTCCCCCCATTTCTTCTTCTTCTTCCTCTTCTTCTCTTTTTTTCCAGTACACTGCTTCACTTTTAACAGACCATGTCAGATATGACTCGTGTATTCTAATGTACTCAAAACACAATGCCATTTTTCATTCATCACAGCCTTCAGAGTCTTCAAATGTGAGATGACAGCATTGTAATGCGCATTAGTAATATTCAATTCCTGAATTCCTCATCTTGATATTGCTCGCCTCCCCTATTATAACAGCCTGAGGGTGGCGCCAAATGAATAAATAGTGGCCAAACGCCTCCCATTTTAGGCCACTCATTTTGCTACATGTAATGCATATCAACAAGTAAACTGTCAGTGCGAGGCTACCTGTTACATCAAATGCCGACAGGCTGCAAGGTCTATTTTCATCAACAGAAATTCTAATCGCTTTACAGTAAAAAGGAGAAGAAAAAAAAAGGAGAGAACAACGCGCTTTGGTTGCATGACGCGCTCATTTAATAAGGTGCACCTCCCTTTGTTTGAGATGACCCAGTTTGATGAGATATTCTTAAACAGTAGGAATCACACAATTTTCCGGTATGGCAGCCGTGGCATAATGTGATGTTGAGTGTGAAGTTGCTGTGTGCTGCGGTGGATGGGAGCCCCACCTCCTCCCACGCTCCGATGAGTGGAGAGAGACAGAGAGACGGGGAGAGGGGGAGCAACTAACCTACCCACAGTATCTCACCACTTGCTCTCTGGAAATACTTCAGATGGGCTTTCTCATTTAGGACCGCTTAAAGCTGAGGCGTTTTTCAGACATGGCATCTGCGTTGCCGCCGTTTGCGCATCCTGCGCGTCTCGGGAGCGCGCTCTGAGAAGGGAAGCGTTATTGGACAAACTTGCACCGACGGGATGCGATACGGCGAGTGCATATCTTGGCAGGGATCAGTTATCAAGGTTTGAAAATGGCACACAGCGGGGCATCCCTATGGAGCGACACTCTCCATTCCGCAGCTCTGTTTTAAACCCCCAAACTGCTCGTATAACTTCCCCTCCGACTGGAGAGAGAGCCGCGTCTGGACGCTTATTCCGACAGAGACGACCGTGAATTGGATGAAGAAAGTTCCCACCGCTGCTGGTGGATTGTGTGGATGCTGAAGTGAAGCTGGTGGCAGCACTGTGACGGAGGTTTGAGGGTTGGACACCTGCCTCTGGGAGCACTGGTGAACACTGGTGAACGCACTGGTGAACGACCTGGTGAACGACCTGCCAAAGCGCTCGCAACAACAAGTCTCCGGCTCAGGTACTCACTATTTCCCCACAATTAATCAGCAAAGTTTTTATTCATCTTTTCCTCTTTTTCATGTCATCATTGTGTGGTATTTCAGCATACCAAAAAAAGACTGAAGTTTCTTTTTGAAATGATGTCACATCATCACGGTTGCGCTTGTGTATTCACTCAAACTGCGCGTAAATATAAGAGCTTTTAGACAACAAGTTGTCGGCGGCTTGACTTCAGCCTCCAGTAAAAAAAAAGCGAGCAGCTGCTGGGTGTTACAGGTTGATAGGATGCTGGCTGGAGAGGCAGCCGTCCAGATATGTCAACCACAATAAGGATCCTCCTGCGTGATTGATTAGACGACGCATTTCAATTAAGGCGCATCCGCGGAGGCTGGAGTCGCAGCCTCCGTGAGTGATGGTATGAAGTCATTAAGTGCGCGTATCAGCGCACTTCAGCGACACAACACGAGCGCAGCAGCGCTTCAATCTCTGCACCGGCCGACCGCGCTAATTGCATTTTATAAGTCTATCATTATGGCTCTGTGAAGCAGAAAATGTGATCCAAAAGCATCACGCAGCAACCTCACTCGCCATTTACTTAATTCTCGCCGCAAACACCGCAGTTATCGCCATCATTACAGCATCTTTATGTGGTGCTCTGTTTCCTGTTTCTGCCCTGATATTGCTCCGGTTTTTAGTTTTCTTTGCTGGAAAGATGAAGGTGATGAGGGGTTGGGTCTGGGCTCCACTGGCCACCACGCACATTTTTAGTGATGTCAGTCCAAGTTCCCACACTTCTTACTGCAGACGAGGCTGCAAGACTGTCAAAACAGGGCACACCAAAACAGGCCCGTAACCCACTTTTATCCATCTACCCAGAGAGCTCTAAGGCACCTGCTAAAACTCATCCAAACTCTGAGCTGTGTGTAAGTACAGCCAGCAATGGCCCATCTCTGTGTACAGTCCTCCATCTATGTAGCCTGGTAATTACTGAATGCAGCTTCTTTGATCTCAGTGTGGTTAATGGGATTTTTTCCCAAGCTTTTTTTTCTGATTGCAGTGGCCCTCCATCAGTGTTTTTGTGTTGCTCAGCCTACATATAGCTAAATGAAACGGCTATGCCCTGAGCAAATGTTCCTAAACCAAAGGCCATTGCTTTCTCATTACCACTGGCCGAGGTTTGCAGTCAGTTGAAGTGTGCAACCTAACATTTTGCAGTAAATTGTACTGGTAGATCAGCTGTGTAAGGAGACCCGTGGCTGTGATACTACCCATCATAAATCATGCTGGTGGGAGGGTAATGGACTTTACCTGTTATACTAGCTAAAGGCGCAGAGTCAGCCTATATATCAAATCGCATCAGCTGAGAAAATCATTAAATCAACCGTTATCTCTCCACGCTAGCTAAGCAGCGACGAGCACACCCTACCAGAATTCATGAAGTTGATTTGTAGCAGGTAGCAGGTGAAAATGCTGGTTCTGCAGGGGTCTGCTGGTGCTGAAGGATCTGCCCTGCAGTCCCTGCAACACAAGCAATTAGTTGAAAAAGAATATTTTCATTAATGACCGTTCCTTCTTCCAGTTCCAGTTCTTCCTGACACAACCCCACTCTAACCCCCTCCATAGTTTAGTGATCTTACAGTGGTGCCTCAGTTAATTCATCGCTTCAGTCATTTCTGCTGGACCTGTGGAGCGGCCAACTTAAAGAGCAAATGTCACCCATTTAGAGACTGAGTTGGCTCAGACTGTGGATAGTCTGTCTCTATGGCAACCAGAACAGGCTCATATGCTGTGCAACACAATTACATTGTTCGTTTTTAACTACCTGCATGCCTTAAGAATGATGACATAACACATTAAGTCAGGTATCTCCTCTTTTTTGTGCTTTTTTTAAAATATCTTTTTAAAAAGAACCAGTGAATTAAGTTTTCAAATTTTAGGTTTGCAGTATTAGTAAATGTGTCACTTTAAAGAAACAGGATGAAGAAAACAATCATGATAGTTTTATTGAATTTAGTCATAAAACCTGATCGAATACATGACAGACTTTACTTTCCACAAGTTTACTGTTAAATTACTCAGTTGGCTATTGTCATATATATATATATATATATATATATATATATATATATATATATATATATATATATATATATTATATTACATATTTGACTATAGTCAGGTATAAATACATTGTGTCGATATATAATTTGCATATTCTGCATAGAAGTTCTCTTTAATGAAGTCAGGCATTCATATTTTCTCTGTTATTCATTAAGATAAGTAATAACCAGATAAGATGATAAGATAGCGTCTGCTGGTTCCAACTGTAAATATGAACTGAATTTCATTGATATGCAACACTTCATTCCAGCATTCCCCCCCTCCCTTTTTTTCTCTCCTTTTTAAACCTTGGGTTAAACAAGTGGGGCAGTGTTGGAGAATGGTCTTGAAGTCAGAGTGAATGAATACGACCCTCCACAGAGGATGAGATGTTTCTGTATTGCCCTCCAGCTACTGTAAGAGCGGGTCTGGCAAGTAAGAAAGAAAGGCGCCGTTTTTTTTCCGTGTTCATTGTTATGTACTGCTGCCTCATTAGAGCACAGAAGTGTCTCCTTGGGAACGACTGCACAGTTTGAGCAAGGCTGCGATGTTGATTGCAGACCCACAGAAGTTGAACTGTGGTGTATGGACAGTGGGGTCAGCTGGGTGGTGCTCTGTGTGAGGGTGCCATGTGGGACCAGCATCGTTTTATCCAGTGCTGGCTGTTGTGTCTTTTTCAGAGAAGCTATAGTTATTGTGTGGGATAATATACGGTCTTTAAAAATGGCATTGAAACAAAATTGATAGATTTGTGATTTGCGGAAGAGATCAGAAGGAAGAGGAAAGGAGGCACATTGTTAGGGGACATCAGCCTTTTAATGCATCAGTTGTTAAAATTCAAGTGTCCTGTTTTTTCTTTGAACATTTTTGCACATTTTGTCTTTCCTGCAAGCTTAGTCCACTTTCCTATGATTACTACAAAACAGTGATTTTCTAAAGCTGTTTAACTCGCCTCTTCTTATTGAGAATCATTGTGGATTAAAGCGGGCAAGTGTTTTTAGAACTCATGTAGTTGAATCTGTTCTATCACTTATACTTGTTTTTTTTTTTTAAACAATTTTGTCTCTTTTATATCAGCAGTGCTGGTTGGAAACATGTCCATAGGCAGCTTCCACACTGAAGCTTAGTGAGACTGGAACTTAACCGACAACAGATTCCATAAAACAAGATGGAAATGACTGCACTATTGTGGTGTTTTGCACTCCTGTAGCCCCGACACAGTAGGTTTTTACCGGGAAGTTGTTCTTGGCATTCTGTTACGAAATCGGACGTTAAACATGTTCTCCTTGGATTCATTTTTATTTTAAAACTTTGAAAAGTCTGCAGGACCGAAAGCAGCAGTTTGAGTCTGTATTTAAGGTTCCACTTCTATACCTTGGGGCAGTATGTTCAATTTTTCTTTCCACTGTGTTGGAACCATCCTGGCCATGGCCGTGGATACTTTGATTGAATTTGAGAGGTTATTTCTTCAGAATATTTGTTGCGTTGTGTTATGTGCAATGAGATACCATTAAGGTTGTTTATCAGTTCGAAGCAAATCATAGTATGAGTAAATGTCATTCAGAACTTTAATAGCTCTCCATCTACAGAACTTGTAAAATGGTAAGAGCTGCCCAGGTGTTACTAGGGTCAAAGTTGTCCTGTGGCTACCAGGAAAACTGATTTTATGTATTTATTTATTTATATTCATAAGTCATTCCATCTATTGCCACTCTATTTATGTGTTTAGGTGTTGAGAGGTTGAGTTTTGATAAATATATAAAAGAAATAGCTCTCCCAGTCCCTCACCTCTTGAATATTTGAGTGTTGCATTGCCTGCATCTGTCCCACTGGTTGGCATTTTCATAATGGAATTCACTCCTTAGACCAGCAACAACCTTCAATATGGAAATGACTAAGAAACCCATTTGATTTTAGAGCAGCTGACCAAAACTCTAACAAGGCGAATACATTTGCACTCAGTGGAATAACTAACCTCTTGTTCCTCCATTTGATTTTGCGCTGATTCGTGATCTTCCCATATCAGCTCAGAGTCTTAAGGGTCTTCCACACCATCTGGGATGGCAGATGATAACCAAGTTTTTCAGAGGAAAAAAAAAAAGCGCTGAGATACAGGGAATGTCACCCTTAGTTGTGTTCAGCAGTTCTGTTTAAACATTTTACAGCTCAGGTAGTGAGCTTTCGTGAGACTTGCAGCACTGTTCCAAGCCTCACACAATCCAGCAGAGAAGAATCTCAGCACAAATTCCCCTTCGCCACCACTTTGGAGCACTTTGAGGTGGGGAAAATACATTTCATGCTTCAAGCTCTTGCTATAATATTTGAAGCTGCAAAATGGGAGATAAAAACCACAATATTCAGCTGATAAGAAATTGCCACTGAGTGATGGCAAAAAGGCATCACTCAGTGATAAAATGAATGTTAACGTCAGTGTAAACAAAAGGAGGAAAAAGTAACACAGATTCAGTGGGCTGCCAGGCGCTGTGCCATCTGGAAGACAGGCATGAGGCCAACTGGAAGACATTAAGTCATGAGTGTCATCAACCATAACAATCATGTCACTATCAAAGCGTGCCTATTCATTATAGAAGGGGCTGTAATGGAGGGGGGACAGTCCCAGCTTAACTAAACATTATGAAAACAATTAAAGGTTTTTTTTGTTTTTTTGAAAACATATTTATGTAAAGATAACTTGAGAATGAAAAAGATAAAAAAAAAACCCTACAATATACATGTTAAGTTGGTTAAAAATAATGTGAAAAAAACTGTCCTACACTGTAGATCATAATAAGGATATGATAAATGATTAAAAGAAAAAAAACCATAAAGTGCTTTTAGAATGAAATTTGATTATATATATATATACATCTATTTTTGACGTGACTTGTATGCAAGCACACATGTTTAATATAAGTGCCAAGGAGAACATTTTGCACCGTATGTGGTGTGGCGAGTACATTTCTTTACGTCTTGCACACATGAAGGCACACAGCACACTCACCGTTCACGTCACATTGACTCGACGTTCCACCCGCAAACATGAAAGGGTACGAGTCAATAACAGAGCAATTAGTGCGTCAATATCCTGCACTTCCACTTTTAATGTATTCAAAAGGAATTTGATTTATCCCTGGATTTTTGTGTCTGTGTTTGGCTGCAAAAAGCTTGCTTTATTAATCTCAAACACTGTGATGGGAGAGGATACACACTCTACTTATTCTGCTCAGAATGACAATATTTACTTGTATTTATGATATATATATATATATATATATATATATATATATATATATATATATATATTATAAATATTTATTATTTCCTCCCACATCACCAATAAATCCCAGCCAGCAAGGGTGCTTTGAGTCTTGTTTATACACTAATCCCTACATTTTGGGTGAATATTAGACCGAGCACCTCTGTTTTTTCTACTTTTCTTTTAAATTTAACGTAATGCAGTGCTTCATTTTCTGACAAAAAAAACAGTTTTTACCAATATTCTTTTACAAGTTATGCAAAAAAAAAAGAAAAATCAAGTAGAAGAAAAGTAAGGATAATTGGATTAGCACGCTATTTTTAAAGGTTGGGTAAGGGATTTCTGCATGACTTCATTTCTGTTGATATTTGAAACAGAACATTAACAAAAACACAGTTAGCTCCTCCCTCCCACTCCCACTCAGTAAGGACCCCCCCCCCACCCCCACCCCAGTTCACGTGCATTCACATAAACCCTCCCCCTGTCAGTGTTTGACTGGAGCAATGTTTGTTATGGTTTGTGGGGCAGGGCTTCCCCAACTCTGCTCGTTACTAGTTCTCAGTGAATGAAGATGGTTTTGCTTTTAATAAATACATTTATTTTTACATTTATTTGTTATGACATTGTGCCCACAAGATTGGCAGCTAGCTGATGATAAGGAGATATTCACTGAATATGACAAAACATTTTTTCTGTAAGAAATCCCAAAGAGTTGCTTATCTTGCCTTTCAGGCAATGGCTAAGAAAAAGTATTGAATATGTATTGATCTAGTCTGGCTAATCCCTGGGCTATGGGAGCCAGTATTTATTAGTAAATTCAAAACAGTGCATCAGTAACACAAACCCAATAACCTCAACACACTGCAGCAGTGGAAGCTTCAAAATGAACACCACATCATTACAGCAGTCAGTTCGTTCCATGATGCAGCAAACATGAAAAAGTTTGAAAACATTTCCATCATTACGTTTCCACATACTGTACACTGGACCGAAAAGACTTACCGATAGCATTCAATACACACACACACACACACACACACACACACACACACACACACACACACACACACACACACACACACACACACACACACACACACACACACACACACACACACACACACACACACACACACACACACACACACACACGCACACACACACGCACACACATGCGCGCAGGAAATAATTATTGTCTGAAATCATTGTAGCGTAAAAAAAAAAAAATACAGGATTTCTTTAGCAAGAGGGAATACAGATCAAAGACGACACTCAAATAATGGATCGTAATTGCAGAGTTAAAAGGTTTAAAATCAAACAAAATGATTATAGTGTTTGAGTTAGCCAGTAGCAATGAAACGTGGATGGGGAAAAACAAGGCTCCATTGTGTGCTGCTGAAAGCTGCCAATGATAAATGGCAAAGTTGCATGAATTTTGATTAAAAAAAACAACCCCTCAGTAACCCCAAATAAATGCCCTTCAAGCCCTCTTCTGTAAACAAAAACTTTAAACCACTGATCTCTATATATGGACAGTATTTTGGCTAGTTAGTGAAGATTTATTCTTCTGGATAAGTTTGGTACCATAGGTTATCTTAGATGTGCATTGCTTCCCCACTCAATGTCTAATAGTGTAATTCGGAAATAATGAGTTTCATAGGTTGTGGGATTTCGTATTACATTTTTATTTGATTACTCAGTTGAAACAATCCACCATGGCCCTCTAGTTTGTTTTATGAGTGAGCTCACAAGATATAATTTCATGTTCCAACATTAATTTCTACATAAAATCTGGAAAGCAGAGATGTTTGTTGAAACTCTTGGTGCTGCAAGCATCGCTGGAATTTGAGTATTATTGCTTTTTTCCCCCCTCCTTTAGTATGTCCTTTTTTGTGCTGGCTCTAGCCCTGTCGGGTCTGCTCAACTTATTGATAGAAACAAATCATTTTACAGTTGCAATATAATGATATTTTTCCCCTCTCTCCTTGCTGTAAATGTTGACTCTGGTCCTTTAGAGCTGCTGATGTGGGCTCTATGATTTCATTCTGAAATAAAATATATGTAATTATTGTCTGTTGAAACTCTCAGCTACCATGAGGAAGCAGATATTTTTAAAGAGTTATTTCTTAAAGAAATTATGTTAAGACTTTTCTGTCATTTTTTCTGTCATTTTACAGGCAAATCTTCTGATGACCCAATGGAACAAAACTTACGAGTTGTAGTGTTTTGGGTCGTGGTGCTGCACTGTGGCTCTGCTGAAGGCAGTATCCTCTACCGAGTCCAGGAGGAGCAGCCCCCCAACACTCTCATTGGTAGCCTGGCAGCAGACCAAGGCCTGCCAGATTCAGGTCACCTCTACAAGTTAGAGGTAGGTGCCCCTTATCTTCGTGTCGATGGAAAGACGGGAGACATTTTCACCACAGAGATTCCGATAGACAGAGAGACCTTGAAGGACTGTCGGTCCCTCGCTAAGGGGAAGCCATGCTACCTGGAATTTGAAGTATCGGTGACAGATCTGATACAAAACCAGAGCCCACGACTCATTGAAGGACGCATCGAAGTACAGGACATCAATGACAACACCCCGCAATTTCCCTCTTCTGTGCTCACCATCTCGGTGCCTGAGAACACAATCATGGGGGCATTATTCTCTATACCTCTTGCCACAGACAGGGACTCAGACAGAAATGGGGTGGCTGACTATGCGCTGACTGCGGGGCTAGATGCAGCAACCCTATTTGGTTTACAAGTGGCTGATGACAGGGGAGGGAAGCTCCCACAGCTCATTGTCCTTGGAAACCTAGATCGTGAGTCAAAGGATTCTTATGAACTCACCATCAAGGCGGTGGATGGAGGGAACCCTCAGCGCTACAGCAGTGCTTTGCTTCGAGTGTTAGTGACTGATGCCAATGACAACCCTCCCAAATTTGAAAAGTCTTCATATGAGGCAGAAGTTTCAGAAAATAGTCCAGTAGGGCATTCTGTGTTGCAGGTAAGACACACATATCAATTCACACATATTAAATATTTAACAACAGCTTTACATCTCTGAGTGTTAAAAATTAATCTAAAATATTTCGTTTTTTGGGAAACTAAGGCCAGACTTGTCAAATCACTTTCTTTCTGAAACAATTGAATGAAGTTTCAAATCAATTCAAGCATTCATCTTAAGTCATACTACAAGTATTATGGCTTTGGCTCATTATGCTTTCATAGGTAATTAAGCTGCTTATTGCGTCTTGTTGTGTAAGAGTAACACAATGTCATGGTGTAGGTGTAAGATGCACCGTGTAGGATTTTCTCAAAATACTGCTATGAAATCTTCAGACTGCCATAAAAGAAATAGCAGACCTAATATTTTACCATATGCCTTCCTGTGTTTTCTTGTTAATCCAGAAAGTGAAAAACACAGCAGTGACATAACCATTAAAATCAGAGGAAAAGCAATAAAAGAAATGTTCCAACATAAAGTGTGAATGCTTTGCTTTCAAGTGATCCCACTTTCCTTGATCTGTTTATTCAGTCATTTAATGACCAATAATTAGTGGAGAAAAATCACACACTGGCTTCCTTTAGATCTAACCCCAATTTGTTGCATGTTATTCATCCTTTTAACCACAGACTGTTTTTGATTCTAGGTCAAAGCAAATGACTCTGACATGGGCCCTAATGGAGAAATTGAATACACTCTTCACCAAGCGGTAGACCCAGTGCCGAAACTCTTACGAATTGATCGGTCCACTGGCATTATTTATGTCAAAGGGCCTCTAGACAGGGAGGAAATAAGCAGCTTGTCCTTCTACGTGGTGGCAAGGGATAAGGGTCCTCAACCTAAAAGCTCTAAGACGTTTGTAACCATTGAGGTGACTGATCAGAATGACAACGCTCCAGCTGTGGAGATTCGTGGGATTGGTCTTGTTACTCACAGTGAAGGAGTGGCTAATATTTCAGAGGACATGCCAGTGGGGACAGCTGTTGCTTTGGTGCAGGTGTCTGACAAAGACGAAGGAGAGAATGCCGTGGTCACCTGTGTTGTGGCAGGAGATGTCCCCTTTCAGCTTCGCCCTGCCAGTGACTCCACCAGTGACAACAAGAGGAAATATTTCTTACAAACCACCACTCCTCTAGACTATGAAAGAGTCAGGGATTATAGAGTAGAGATCGTAGCTGTGGATTCTGGAAACCCAGCCCTCTCTAGCACAAACTCTTTAAAGGTGCAGGTGACTGATGTGAATGATAATTCACCAATATTTTCCCCAACATTATTTGAGGTTGATTTTGCTGAGGAAAACCAACCAGGAGAGAAGGTTTTGGATGTTACTGCTTCCGATGCTGACAGTGGCACTAATGCCGAGCTCCTGTATAATATTTTGGCAGACTCATCTATCAAAGGTTTGTTTGAGATTGACCCAAACACAGGTGAAGTAAAAGCACGGAGCCCCCTTGATCGTGAACATAAGGAACGGTATGAGTTTCGGGTCACTGCAGCGGACAAAGGCTCACCTGTTCATAAGGGAACAGCAACTGTTGTAGTAAAAGTCCTTGACTGCAATGACAATGACCCCAAGTTCATGCTAAGTGGCTACAGCTTTTCTGTTCTGGAAAACATGCCTCCACTAAGTCCAGTTGGTATGGTGACCGTCCTGGATATGGACAAAGGTGATAATGCTCATGTTCACCTGTCTGTAGAACCTGATGGAGGGAAGTTCGTCATTCAAAATGGAACAGGGACTATCCTCTCAAGCATCTCATTTGATAGAGAGAAAGAAAGCAGTTACACATTCCGTCTCAAAGCTGTAGATGGGGGAGAACCACCCAGATCTTCATATGTGGGCGTAACCATCAACGTGCTGGATGAAAATGACAATGATCCCGTCATTACTAAACCCTCCAACTCCTCCTTCAGGGGCTTGTCACCTGTAGCTTCCCCAGATAGCCATGTTGAAATAGTGGAGGCTGAAGACCTGGACAGTGGGCCTAATGCAGAGTTGGTCTTCAGTATTGCTGGAGGAAACCCTTACCAGTTATTTCGCATCTCCCCCACCAGTGGAGAGATCACTCTGGCAAAAGAGATGACCCGCAAACATGGTGGTCTACATCGTCTGGTGGTTCGAGTGAGTGACAGGGGGAAACCCTCACGCCATGCCACTGCCCTAGTTCACATATATGTCAATGAGACCATTTCAAATGTCAGCTTAGTGGAAGGTTTAGTTGGACACAGTCTTTACACTCCACTTGACAGAGATATTGCTGGTGATCCTGAAAGTGGTTTTGCGGCACAGCGCAGTAACATTCTATTTGGAAGCCTTGCTGGCGTGGCAGGGGTCGTAATGTTGATCTTGGTGGTGGTGTTTATTCGACACCGTATCCAAAGAGAAACAAAAAGTGGCTATCAAGCTGGCAAAAAAGAAACAAAGGACTTATATGCACCCAAGCAGGCACCAAAGAATGCCAAAAGCAAACGAGGAAGAAAAGGTAAACCCCAGAAGTCCCCAAAACCACTCGGGGAGGAGGAAGAGGTCAGCCTTCAAAAAAGTCTGAAGTTTAACCTTGATGGAGTCAATGATAGCCCCAGGATACATCTGCCCTTAACATATTCACCAGGAAGCCCTGATATAGGTAGGCATTACCGCTCCAACTCCCCTTTACCCTCCATCCAGCTGCAAGCCCAGTCACCTTCTGCATCTCAGAAGCACCAGGCTGTCCAGGACCTTCCTGCCACTAACACTTTTGTTGGAACCGGAGGAGATGACAACTCTACCGGCTCAGACCAGTACTCTGATTACAGCTACAAGACCAGCCAGCCAAAGTACAACAACAAACAGGTAAAGTCAGCCTACCAAAATGTCTTAATTGTTTGTTAGAGGATTGAATAATTGATGGTGACAATACTTTTGTTTTGGTGTAGGATTATTGTGGTTGGGTTTTGATGTGGTTGTTCTTTTGTCATACATGGTTCTTTAGTTTTGATCTTGTGTTTGTGGTCCGTTTCCTGTTTTATTTTGAAACTGTGTGTCCTTGTGTTTTAGTTATAGTTTGACTTCCCTTGTTCATATCAGTCATGATTGTTTGCACCTGTGTCTCCTTAGCACCATAGAGTGTATATAACAATGGACAATGCAATTGGTCATGTGACCCACTGGTTTCTGAAGACTGGTTTTGAAGCCAGTTTTTCCTCATATGAGGTGCAGCCATGTTGCTAAGGAAGCCAACGGGAACATGCTGACCGCTTGTATATCAAAGTTAGCTTTGGTCTCAGCTTCTTCAGCCAAACCCCACTGAAATATCTGCAGAGCTGCTGGCAGACATTTACATCAGAATATAGGCTACAGTTTAACAAGTTGACTTGACGGAGAAATCTGAAATGATTGTCGCGTTCAGCCGATGCCTAGTTTGTATAGGTGGCTGCTTACTCTGCTTAGCACAATAGCATGTAGTTTACGGATGAGGTAATAATGACTAGCCACTGGCTGAGCCGACTGTCAGTCAATTGTATTAGAAATACATTTAATTTAAAATCTCCTGGGGTATTACAAAATAATTCACCCCAATTAGAGTTGTCATGGGTGTGAAATCAAAGGATTGAGATTTAAATGGATTTTTGAACCAGGCTGCAAATATGTTTATTTCTGCTCTAAAGTTGGACATTTTAACATTGGAGTCGATTGAGATTGACTCTCTTTTGGAGCCAGCCACTAGCGTTTAATCAAGGAACTGCAACAAATCTTATTTCAGCATGAGACTCAATGGAGAAGTAAGACCGTTAGAGCTTGTTAGCCCCAGTGAGTGTAAATCTTGTCTTTTCTCATCTTTCCCTTCCTCCCCGGTCCGTCTGTTTTTTTGCCTGTTTGTAAGGACATCCCACCAGTTTTTCAATCCATCTGTTTGGTCTTCTACCTGGTTGGTTTTTGAGTTTTATTTTTCTAGTGAACCCCTTTTCGCATTTTCTTTGTATTCCTGCAAGTGCAGAGCCTTTTGTTTAAAAGAAAATGTCTTTTTTGTTGCATCCTGCTTTAAGGTCCTCACCACAAAGTCACCACACGACAACTTTAGTATATTCAAGGGACAAATTACTGAATTCTGTTGCATGTTTAAATGTTGTTGTTGTGCACAGCAGGTTTTAAACATCTATTAGACCAATTACAACCCACTACAGTTTTCTGTGGTTTGTTTAAAAGACATCAAATTTTCAGGTGAATGGGATTCAGTCTTGTGCCATTAGTTTGGATTGTAAAAATCCCAAACGATGCTTAAAGATTTACTGCAGAATACTCACTGTCATATTTTTTTTATTCTTGATGTAGTTCACAGCAGAGCTCTTTATAATGTGGGACATTACAGAGACAACACATGTCTACTCCAATCTGAAATGCATGTAACTTCATTAAGCTGAAATATATATCGCATTTTCTTAGTTGTTACTGAGAATAAAGATATATGACCAATGTAAACTTGCTTCGGGGATGAAATAGAGATGCATTATAAACCAACAGTTTAACTTGACTGTAACTGCAGTGACATGCTGTTTTTCTCCCATGTAACTTCTCTTGGGGCTAGAATTGAACCCACAGAGTATTTGTCTATTTGTTCTACTACTTGAGGATTGCGATGACCTGTCATATTTCGTTTTTTTCATGGGGTTGCGAGTAGAGTTGGGAAGGCAAGGTCCATTTCTCTGTTACTTACTTCCGCTCTCCTGCCTGACCTCCAGTGCTCTGATCTCTGCAGGTCACTTGCTCTTATCTCCCTGCTCCTTATGCTCTTATCTCCTCTTATCTGTACGACATTTGGCAAGACTTAAATCGCCATGGAAACAGGAATATTATTAGTGTCAAAGGGATTACAAAAAAAAAAAAAATGGAGTCTAGGGATATAAAGCTTGTGTGTCTCTAGGTTTCTGTGTCATTTGTAACAGTGTGTGTGTTGGACTAGACAAGTATAAATGTAAATGCGTATTTTTGCATGTGTGCAAGAAGGGATTAAGCAGACTACTATTATCCTTAAATAGTTTAACGTACTGTATAATACAGCAAAAATGTCCAGATGTCTTGATCCTCCCATTTAGACCACTATATTTAAGCCATTTAAACTGATCTCCCCTTTTCATTAATGCATTCAGACTTCTATTCAACATGAAACAAAAAATAAAATAAAAAATCCTATAGTACAGCTGGCATCACATGTCGCCATGTAAAAATTATTCTACGGTTTGATATATATGTTATTTTCCAGGTCAATACAAACTCAGACACATTGACACAATACTGCATCATTCTTTCTTAAATATATTTTACACGCAAAAGTAAGTACACCTTACCCAGGTGCCGCCAATTACATTTATGGGATTAATTAGTATAACCATCTCTATATAAGTAGATGTTTTAAAAGTTTACTTGTCTGGAGCAATCATGTGCTTATACAACGCCATGGAGGAAGCACTTTTTGCTGCCCATCAAACTAAGAAAGGTTACACATTTCTGACCAAACACTTTAGAAGTGAAAAAAACACTTTCAAGTTTTGAATATCCCAGCAGGTTCATGCCAAGGCCACATTGTGCAATGGCCAAAAAAACAAACAAATAAACAAAACAAAAACACACATACACCCAAAAACAACAACACCTCAGTCTCTCGCAGGCTGTTAGCTTGTTCAATGTAATATAATATAACAGTATGATTTTAAAAATAAAAAAAGACTGTACAAGTCTGGCACATTCAGAAGATTTATCAGAGGAAAGCCTCTTCTCTCTGCTAAGAACATGACAGCAGAGCTTAGGTTTGCATAGTTGCTGCTGAGAAAACCACTAAAATTATGAAACAATGTATTTTGTACAGACAAGACCAAAGTAAAGCTCCACGGCCTTAGTACATAGGACCGTGTCTGGGGAAAAGCCAAGACACCATTAACCAACTGTCAAGCATGTGGTGGAGGGGTGATTATTTGTGCTTTATTTTATTTTTTGGAGCCACAGGACCTAGGCATATTACAGCCACTAAATAGGCCATGAACTCTTCTGTACACCAAAGACGTCTAGTCAAATGTTACACTATTTATAAAGACTAAAGCTTGACAGAAATTGTGTCATGCAGCCCAATTATCTCAATAACACCAATAACTGGACAACTAAATAGCAGAAACATAAAATAATCAAGGCAGTGCAATGTCCAAGTCAACTCAACACTATTTGGAGCTGTGCATAAACAAGTGCTAACAAACCTAAAGGAAATGAATAAAGAAGACTGGGCCAAAAATGTTTCATGATCATATGAGAAACCGGTAATGCCGTACAGAAAATTATTGCTTCAAGGTATTGCTGTTGAAGGTTATTTTACAAGCGAATAAATCACTGAGATAACATAGTTTTAATACATGCAGTTTCTGCATGTTGTCTGTAATAAATATTGATACAATTTGACATGCTATGGTATTGTACATCCGAGGTTGTATTCATCTTTTTTTAAACCCAAGTTGGGAAAAGATTTTTTTCAGTTTTTAATGATATTATAATCCTTTAAACCTTAGAGTTGGAAGAAGATGTACTGCTTTCTTGTTCACATAACTTCAAAAACAACCTCCGTAGCACCAGACCTTTTCCACAACAAAACGACGAGTCGCCGATACAAGATGTCATTTTCAACCTAACATGACTGACACCTCTGAACTTCACAGAGTGATATATTCGTGAATCACACATCAACTCGATCTAGCAACGCAAGTTTCTAGTCGCCGCAGCAGCATTCAAATAATGGCCATTATTTTCTGCTGAAAATATTTGACACTGATGCACACAATTTTTTTTCTCCCCCTTCATCCAACATGAGTTGACATGGGCTTTCAAGATGCTTCCCCACATCGCAGTGTCACAGGTACAAAACAGTTTGACACTCCCCAAGGCTTTGCAGATAATGTTTGCCACATAAAAAAATTAGCAAAAATAGAAAGGCAAAGCATGCAGCTGAGTTCTGAACATGTGTAGGTGACACATTTTCCGTGGAGATATCTTCAGAGCCGTTCTCACAGTTGGCTGGTTGGTAGTTTCAGCAGATGCTGGCTGACAGCTTAGGTGATCACAAGCCTTATGTGGGTGGAGTCAGTGTAGAGAACAGTCACCACTGTCTTGTTGACCGACAGCATAAGGGACAAAAATGACTGCAAGCCACAGGGTGTGTCTGGGTTCTTGTGTGTAGTGCCAATCTCAGCATTTCTGCGTAGGCTTGCTGTTTAGTTGAAGAGTGTTAATTGTAACTGCAGCGCAGCTGTAAGCTCTCAGCGCTTGACAGTACTGCATATGTGATTTCTCAATATGATAGCATAAACGCATACGAGACATGACTCGGGTGATTGACACACCGTGTAAAAACACGGACAGATGTTGAAGCTTATGTGACATACCTCAGCAGATGTTGTCTCATGTATGGCATCCCCTCTCACATGGGGAAGAACAGATTGACCAAAATATATAATTAAAGTAAGTGCCAAGTGATGTGACAGATGTAGAGTGGTACCCTTGCTTTAATTAACTGTGCAGTTCTTGACAATGGATTTTTATTGGGAATGTTAACAGGTATCTAGATTTGTGCTTCAGTACATATTTTAATATGTTTAAACGTTACAGCTCATGGGTTTACAAAATAACCCCTTTTTTGCTTTATAAAAGCTATAATTGCATGTGTCATTGCTTAATTTTCATGTTTTACAGTCTTAATTAGTGAACGTTTCTTTGCAAAGTACTCTTTTGTTGCATGAAACCTGACTTATTTAACTAACTGATCAAAAACTCTGATCATAAACCTGTGACATGGACCCTTTGAGTTTGTGAACGTCTTGGTGAGCACTATATCGAGTATTAGACATTTGTACAATCACAAATGCACCATTGCAAACAATCAAATGTGGCAGATCTGGGATACAATTGTATATAAAATAAGATTATTATATATGCAAATGTATGAATTAATCTACATGGACTAAAAGGCACTGTTAATAGATTTGCTGAGATTTAGAGTGTAACCTGGTGACATCGGACCCCACTGCACTGTTGTCAATGCTTGTGGCGTAACCTGGAGTTGAGGCTGAGGCTTAACTACATCTTTATTGCAGTGTCCTCAAAATCATGTCTCTTTTTTAATGTGTTTACTGAAACCTGAAGAGGTAAGTTTTTAACAAGAGTTTAGACACTTCATTTGACAAGAGAGACATGCATTTCACCCAGCACAGCAGTTTTCTTAATATTTCCTTTTATTAAGTGTCATGCAGGGTGCTGCAACCAACGGGAAAATAGATATTTATGATGCATTATTTATTTTACTAGGATCATTACACAGTGCAGGAAAAGACATGGAACTCACACAAAAACAACAATACACAGTGGGATATGCCTTGCTAGCAGTAGACCATAGACTTCATTAGGAGAACTTAGATAAACCCTCGGTCATCCATAGGCTTTCTTAAGAGTGGTTGTGAAGCCTCTTTTTCCTCCCAAAGTGTGGGTGGCCAGAGCGACCAGGCCCGGGCAACACGCCCACCTTATGTCAACCTAAAAATATCACCAGCATTGCTTTATATTAATTATCATCAAATCCGTCCAAACATCCTCATTTCAAGTCAAACGACGGCCATAACGCGCGCTGACCGAGCTGACACGATGACTAGCAGAGTTCCGCCACGAGTGCCGCAACGGTCACTCGGCCTGTGGTTAAAGGGTTAGTCCAGCTCTAGTCAGGCAGGACCTTCCAACACTGCGAGTTGCAGCCTGGTGTACTGATGTCCCATGGCTTCTGGCTCTTTCAGCCGATCCAGTCCAGTGGAGCTGCAGAGCTATCCCCAAACATTTTCCACAGGACCTCTCATTTTAAATGTTGTTTCAGGGCAGAAGTCAGAAGTGTCAGCTGCATTTAGTCGATGCTGAGTTAACTGAAGCTGCTTCTTCTTAGCCAAGCGCCATCTGTAGAGTTTTCCAGGTCAACCCTCTGCCAATCATGGTGGTCTGTTTTTAAAAATTAATATTACAACAAAACTCTTTTAAAATATAAATGATTATGCTTGGTTAGCACAGTATTTACTTCTGAGCTGTGAATGAAGTCCAAAACGCTAAATAGCAAAAGTGATGACAGATAGGCTTTGGCTGTGCTGGGTGCCAGTCCAAAGACCAAGCTCCTGTTTTTGCAGGGCTTTTTTCTGCTTTTTATTTATTTGATCTGATGTTGTACAGACATATATCCCCCCAGTATAGTTGTCCTGAATGTGAAATTTAGCTGTGGAGATCATAATGGCTTTTGGAACTTAAAAAAAAAAAAATCTGGACATTTTAACACGGGGATCAAAATACTTTTTTTTTCTCTCTCTTTGTGAGCGAACCCCAATGCTCAGTTGATAAACTGCAATTGTTCCTATTTCCTGGACTGCATCAACGTGGATGTGAGAATGTTGGATCTAGGAAGTGGGGAGACTGCCACTGTCCTGAGGGTCTTCTACACACATCACAAGATTCGGCAGGAGCTGTGACTTTTACTGGCTTTCAAGATCCACTTCTCATGCGCTGTGCTATTGGTCACTCTTTTTGCATTATGAAAAAACAAAAAACAACAAAAAAGCAAACGTGTGGGCATCCCTGGAATTCCCAGCCCTAGCCATCGTCGGTAATAATTCTCACGATCTCTTTCCAAACTAATTTTATATGTTTGGCAGTCAATTAATCTGCACCTGTTCTTGTACAACTCTGATTTAATTAAACCAGTTGGTAGACTATGTGATGTCTAACTGACTGATTTCATTGGCACTGCTATGGCATCACATGTTGCTTTTGAGCCTTTGGTAATGATGTTTTGCATAATAATTATATTTTTGGCCTTTCTGCTCATGATTTGTGACATTTTGTGAACTCACAACATCTCGTGACAGATTTCAGTAGCTCATCAAGGCCATTCGGATCTTGTTGTTTTTTTCCCTCTTCTGTCTTGTCAGTCTGTGTAACTTAAAGTGGCTCTAAATGCGTTGGGATGACAATAATTAGGATTTGAGCACAAACAAGTCTAAGTGCTTGATAAGATGATTGTGATCAAATCACCACCCTTTCAAATACTTTCGTAATGATTTGAAATCAATATTTCTTTTAATTATTATTCCGAATGATGGGGGTTTTTTTTGAGTAAAATGATTCGTCTTATGTAGACTGTATTGACTCATAGGGTTCATCTTGATATTGTAATGTTGCTTGTATCTAGTTTCCAGCCTTTTTAGCTGCAGATCACTTAGATCTTTCCATGTTGCACCACTGAAGTCAAGTGCAACTTCAAGCTTAACTGTGGGCTCAACTCAAAATGTTGGGTTTAGCACCATGTTAAACTGCAGCTAAGTTGCCACGTGCTAACTGACCATATTCGAAAATCGATACTGTATTTTTCTACAAAGGTCCACAAAGACCGATATTGACAATGGTATCACACAACCATACTACACTCGTATGTGTTAATACAGTATTATATTGTTTGAATATTCCATTCTTTAAAAATGTACTTATATTCTCTGCCTTACGATAAATATATGTTTTTGAACTCAGTTACCCTAAAATAATTATTTTTTTCAGATAATGGTTATAAAAAAAAGGAGAATTCTCCAATAAATCCTATCCAGAGAACAGCCTGAAGCTAAAATGTTAATTATTTAAATAATGTATGCCCGAGAAAAGGCTTGTTGAGGGTGTCAAAGCTCCCACAGATGTTTGAGATGTCCTAATTAGATCACAGTGCTATCCAAGCATGTGCCGGCTATATGGGGAAAGCAAGTCTTTGTTTTATTTCTCTACACTCAGAACTACTGCCATCAATTTAGAAACATTTTGATCTTCTCCCAAGACGCCGTATAGAAATGTTCAGCCCTCTAATTGCTTTAGATTAACCCACTTAAGCACAGAATTCCTGAATTACAATTTCTGGGATATGGCTTTGTAGAACAGATAAATTACCTCAGAACAAAGTTGAGGAGATCTGACAGAAGAAAGTGTGTGTGCCATTGCCTTAAAGTAAAAAAAAAAAAAAAAATCTGAAATGTTTATTGAAAGATAAAACGACGTTCAAAAATCTCAACCAACCAGTCGTAACTAATGGTTGTCATGTTCGGCGTGCGTGTAGAACAGATGAAATTCAGCTGCGTGGACAAGACCTTTTCTGCCAGCTGTTCCAAAGCTTCTGTGAAAATTGAGCAACTCTGCAGGAACAGCGGAGAGAAAGATGATGTGCTTGTGTGAGGCTCGCCCAAAAAAAAGCAACTCCATGCCTCTATGGTCCTTTATCAAAACACTTCCAATTATACAAAATGCTCCTTATGTGTTTAAAATGCCAAATTTGCAAAAGAGCAGTAAAAGCAGTAAAAAACCACCAACACCCAGAAAAAAAAAAGAAAGACCTGACTCATTTACAAGGTGCTGTAGCTCAGCTGTGATGAATCTCAATAGATGTCCTTAGAGTTGCTTTCATGCCGCCCGCACCTGTTTGAGTAATATTGTAATTAAACTGGGGACAGTGGGAATTTTCCTCAGGGTCTTGGCAAGTTAAACCATTCTGCCGCAATTTTGTTACTGAGCCTGGGCAGACATTTACATCCAGAAACTGTGTCGTTTTCAAGAAAATTATTGTGCATTGCAAATTCATATACTGAATTAATTAATTATGGACAGTACCTTATGTGCTGTGTAGTTAAGCCAAAGAGGTAGAAAGGGAAATGGTTATTTCTATATAAAATTATGATTGACACTTTAATTTAAGGACAGTATCAGTGAACAACACGTGAAGCTACCTGCCTCTAACAGAATATTGAGTCTTGGCTTTTGGCTCAAATCTTGACCACAAGAGACCGGTACGCCAAACTGTTCTGCCCGTCGATCCCATGCTGCACTCTTCTTAAAGTACTCCACTTGAGGCAGCACCTCGCTCCCAACCCAGAGAGGGAACTCCACCCTTTTACTGATTGAGAACCACGGCCTCAGATTTGGGAGGCAGAGCTTTTCATCCCAAACTGCTTCACACTAAACTGTGGACCTCTCCAGTGATGGCTGATGATCTTTGCTCAAATGACACACACAAGTACGAGTAAATTAGTCAATTTGTAATTACTTGATAGATGGTTGCGAAGCCTATGTTATGGCCAAGACAAATCAAACTTATGAGCATTTATAGCGCCATTTCTGCATCAGTCGCCTCTTCAAACAGCTGCCAAACACACTACTGGACGTTACTCCAGTTTTAGTATTGTACATGGGTAGTGACTAAAAGATGTTGACATGAAATTTTACTGAAATGACAGCAACATAGCAAATAAGAAATATGCTAAAGTACAAAGTATGTACAACCGCACAGATCACTGGACTTACCGTAAAACACCTAATAAAGGCCCAGGCGTTTATTTGGGGCCTGCGTTTATTAATTGTGTCTCCATTCAACCCAAATCTTATTGTTCGTCTTCGGACACTGAAGCCGTTCGTCTTCAGGAATCGATCGGTTGTCAGGCTAGCGCCGTTGTATGGCAGCTTCGCCGACAACCAGTGTGTGAATGTGTGAGTATGGGTGAACATCTACAGTGTAAAGCGCTTTGGGGCTGTAGGAGTACAGCCGGAAAGCGCTATATAAGTGTAAGCCATTGGCCATTTACCATTTAGCCAGCCAGCGCTAGCCTCGAACGACTTCTCGTTGTCTATGGTCTGATACAACTCTTTTCCAATTACTCTTATAATCTTCCGCGACTCACGCTGATGTTTGGCACGCTTGTGAAGTTTGCAAGCTAAGGGAAAAGAGAGAGGCAAAAAAAGGAGGGGAAAAGAGGTGAGCGAAGAGCTAGAGGCTACAAGTCCACCTCTTTCCCCTCCTTTTTATTCTCCCCTTTCTCTTCAATACGTGAGCCGCTCAACTTCACACGTCATCAGTGAGGTCACTATAAAATGAAATAGTCACACACTTTTCAATTTGTTTAAGATTATTTGTTTGTGTTTAGGTAAGCTATACGGTAGAATACGGTAGAATATTTTTTTGGCCACCAGAAAAACCCAGCCAGTTTGACCCAGCCTTTATTTGGGATGGGCATTTAATATAAAAAATATTTCCTACACCTGGCGGATAATTGGGACCGGCAGCAAATTGGGACTCGACCATTATTTGAAGTTTTACGGAAACTCCAGGTTCAATAGTTCAAGTCAAGTTTATTCGTAGATGATATCACTCCCGGGCACATGGAAGAAAACATTTCACAAGGACGTTCACGTGTCAATCACGGCGAAATGTACGGTAGCTTTAGTGAGATAAAACTGGTATTAGCAGATGTGCTAAACCAGGAGCATCCAGTTTCAGGCCTCGAGTCTCACTGCCCGGATTTAGACTTGGGCACCACTGTGCTGAAACCGCAGCACAAGTGGCTCTTGTCAACAAAGCAGAGCTGTACGCCACCATGTGGTCAGAAGTGAGAGTGCTACATAGAGGCTTTAAACCGAAGCCCCGTGTGACGTTGAAACAGGCCACTGGAACCTGTTGCTTCTCTGCGTTTCGACTAGTTGGAATCACATTGCAACATCAAAAGGTACGTTGTAGGCTACTTCTGTATGTTGTGTTCATGAGTACAATCTGATGTACAAGAAAAATAAATTAGGTTAAAAGGTCGCTTTTTAAATGTCATACTGTGTGACTAACTGCACATGAATGGCACTTAATTTGTGAAGAAAAAAAAAGGTAAATTTTGCTAATTTTCCAACATTCGTGGTGAAAAAATACAAATTAGAATCTATTAGATGACTAAAATGACTTGGAAAAAAAGTTAAACCAAGCATATCCTGGTATATCAGATAATCTTTTTAGCGTCCCTGCAAACACCTGCTGTCTTTTCCATTTATGTGATGCTCCTGCATTTGTTGATCTCATGAATGTTTGCTGTGTTGCAAGCGCCATGTGTAGTTTCAGCACAGTTGCTGTCGAATTGTTAATGTTTTCTTCATTTGCAGCTGCTTTTGTTGCTTGTATTGTCTTCGGGGGCCGTGAACTGATTTTTTTTTTTTTTTTTTTTTTTTGCCACTGTAAATATTAATTGGCTCAAAGTGTGTTTAAACTCGCACAAATGAGTGAGTCTTGGTCATATTATGTTTATGTGACTGTCCCAGACCTTTGAGCATTGTTATAGTTTGCCCTCTCGATACCCTTGAATGTGTGATATTGCATGATGGTTGCTGAAGAAACCGGTGACTCACCTTAGCCATTAGAGCTGATAATTAGCCCTGTTGGGTCCAAGATTTGACACCTTTTTTCACACTGCACTTAATGAGAATTTAACATTTAAACAAAAGTGAGTGATGTAAAGCATAGAGGAACATGTGCTCCACTGTATTCATCGCTGCTTAAAAAAACTGTGAATGCACTGTCCATATGTACACACAGCTCAAAATGCTTTTATTAATCCACAATGAACAAGTGCGGGCCTCCTCAGGGCTTCTTGTTCGCAGTTACTTAAAGCCAGAAGCAGTGGATTCGTAGCGCAGAAAGCAGGGTCGAGTAAGACAGCATGAGTCTTAATTAACCTGCTTCTTTGTCAAGCAGGGCCCACACTTTGTGAACTTTAGGCATCCCTTTGAGCTGGGATTAGCCCAATTTAGTTCAATACAGCTGTTTGAAGTCAGGAGAGGTGTATTTCAGACAAGGCCAGAGGCAAAATTTGCACTTGTTCTACAAGAATGTGACACATTATTCTCTCTTACTTGTACTCAAGACCAGTGGAACCAAGAAATCATCGGAGAGATGTCATCTACATTTCTGTGAATATCTGGGTACACATGGAGTGCGGCTGACTTATTTTCCCTATCGTCTCCTATCTTCATTCCCAGTCTGCCTTCCAGTATTTTTCAGAGACACTCACATATCTTTGTGCAGCACATATTTGCCCTGGCTGATTACCCAGAAAGGGAAGGCCAGAAGGAAAGTGGAGTAATTTACCCTGCCTGTGCGGCATGTGTTGCTTACTGTTTTATTGGGGCAAAGCGAGATTCAGAACAGTGCATTGGCTTTGCATTACATTGAAAAATTGTGGTTGTGTGCGCATTGTTTAGTTTCCAATTCTGCTGCCATTTCACATCTTAACTCTGTTTCCAATTTCCTGTTGTAAGCTCAAACACTATGCATCTTAGTTTACCAAACCGACTTAAGTATACCACGCTATTATACATACATTAAAACCAACACACACACGCACACCCTAGAAAAGCTTAGTGAAAGAAATGCAGCATTTTTGGCTCAGATCATGTGATGTTTGTGTCACGATAACTAACACTGAAAGGCTGCATTACAAGTAATGGATGTGCGTTTCTTTGATCCAGGCTTAAGGGCATGGCTGGATCTTATCAAATACAAAGATGACAGGAGCAGATTGTAAGTAGGAAGCTTTCACAGTTCTAGTTATTTTTAACTTGGAATCTAGTACCGAAGAAAGAAAACAACAAGAGGCTCTAATGTGATGTACACAGTGGACTTGTTCACTGCTTCTCCTCTTACATCATCTCCCTTTCCTTTCCTCCCACATCCTTCCATAAATACTGGATCTGTTGGCTCCGTAGTGCGACCGGTTCATAATTTCTTCTGTACATTCAGGTAACCGTCACACGGAGGCCAGACTTAAAACGCAGACACCAGTGGGTGAAATAATGTTACAGTCATCAAGGAGTGGGATTTCAGGCATGCAGTAGCCAGCAGTGGGGCAAGCAGACAGGCTTCACATCAGCAGCAGCAACAACAACAACTGGTTGTCAGGAAAACCGAAAACAGGGGGGTGAGACAGAGAGATGCTGGCCAGATGCTGTCACAGACATGCACAGACAGACATGCAGCAAGAGGACAGGCGGAGTAACACATACGGTACATCCCTTGAGTTACTTTCATATTTTTTTTTTGGTGAAACTTCACAGAATAATGAGTGTGCACAAATTGTCAGTCCAACAGTGAGCTTGTGTCGTCTAACAAAACAGTAAATGTCATGTAATACAGTAAACGTTTGAAGTTCACATGCCTTCCAGATTGTTAGGATTTGAAATGCTCTCTTACTTCTTTACTTGTTTTATATGAGAAAACAACACAACAGAAGACTCCAGAGTTCACTTTCATTATTTTGTGTTAAAGCATTGCATTAAAAATACTGGATGCCTTTAATTTCATTTTGTTTAGGATGGGTGAACACAAAGACTCAACTAGCAGCTTCCACTGGAAGTAATTAAATTAAAGCATCCTAAAATATTCTTCATGCATCCTGAGAGGATTTGGTGTGTTCACGGAAAATCTTTTTACATAAAAATGTGACAATTTCACATAAGAAAAAGAAAAGTTGTCTTTGGGAAGATGAAAAACACTCTCTGCAACTAATTTCAGTGTTTGCAGCATTACAGTTTCTTATTATTACGACTAGCTGCTAAATTTGGACATTAGGGATGGACTTCAAGCACTTCATATTACCAAATGTGCGTCTTTTATGAGAAAAAATAAAAACAAGTCAAGGTGCTAATATTGTCTGGTTTCTCAAGTCATGCTCAACTTGATTTTCTCACCTACAGTAACTTCCTGCACTAGATTTTACTTTTTACCATATGAATTACAAAAAAAACCTCATAAACCCATATTTTTAAATCCCAAAAGAATATGGAAACAGTATGAACATGTTTAAATAGTAAAATTACATATATATATTTGGGGAGAGGAATGTTGTCTCATTCTTGAGTAATACATAATACTTAATTGTCCTGTGCATTTGTCATTACGCCCCAAATGTGTCCAGCCTGTGAGCGTTTTGAGCTGTAGGTAGACCAGGTTTGCACACACGTGTTTAGTGTTATCTTGCTGAAAGATGCAACGTCTTCCCTAAAATAAAGAATAGACAGGAGCATGTGTGTTTTTATGAAACCTGCAAATTCCTTTGCTTTCTCAGCCCAGATTGTAATGCACCTCTATATAATCACAGATGGAGCCCTTTCAGCAGGCCAGATGATCCCTTTCCCCTTTCGTCCAGAGGATGTGCTATTCATCTTTTTAGTTTCAATTTGATTTGATACATCTTTCTGACCACAAAACAGTTTTCTACTATGCCCGAGTTTATTTTGAACGATCTTTGCCCCAGAGTGTCTGAAGTAGGTCCACATGTGGCTACTTCTTTGATGGCCGAGCTTTAACCTGCATTTGTGATTTGTACACAGCGAGACAATGATTTCAAAGAGTGTTCCTGAGTCCATGCAGTGTTTTCCATTACAGAATGCTGTCTGTTTTTAATGCAGCACTGCCTGAGGGCTCAGAAGATCATGAGCATCTAATACTCGTCTTCCGCCTCATCCCCCGCACTTATAGATTACTGCAGATTTTCAACATTTTTCAATGATATTATGCATTACTGTAGATTAGGAGATACTGAATGTCTTTGCAATTTTACAATAACGCATTATTTTCTTTTTTTTCCCACAATTAGTAGTTTTTCACAGATTGGTGAACTTCCATCTTTATTTCCAAAATGCTTTATTTATACCATGTCACTGATCAATTTCCAACTGACCCTAATTATCTGCAAGAGGCTTCTTTTAAGCACCACATTAATTTCCGGTCTTTTGTGAAGCATGTCCCAACTTTTTATGGACAGGTCAAATACTTTCTTTTTTTCACAAAATGGCAAAAATGCTCTATTGTAAATATAAAATATTATTTTTATGCGATCATTCAGTTTGACTAAGTGTGTTCAAGTTTTATTTACATCTTACGCAAACGTCCCAATTTTTTTTCTCAGACTTAGATTTGTTGTTAGATTAAACTTGCTAGATGTTAAAATGTGTTTTATGTGGGCCTTGATATAAAAACCCTCTTTTAGTGTTATGGGAATGAAGAAATATGTGAAGTTGAACCAAGTAAGACTGTATATAGCTATATTTAGACTTTTTTCCCCACATCTAGTTTGAGGCCATAACAAAGCCTTAATAAAAAAATGTATTACAAAAAAAAAAATACTTCAATATTTTCACTACACTATCATACCAGTGCTCTGTAAATTTTTAGGTGTTGGGAGTGATAAAGCCATAGCTATGGGTAGATGATTAAGCCATATTTATATACAACCACATATACTGTATTTAAGATGTCTTTGGCTGATGTTCTGAGTTCCTTCGCATCTTCCTTCAAATGAGTTTGTCCCTGACCAATCCTGTTGGAACTGCTGCCATACATCTCCAGCAGCCAAACTTGTGGACGTCTATAACAGACAAGCAGGAATCTTTTCAGATTATTGAGCTTGCTGGCAGAAGTAGTCAACATCACAGCACCAGAAGCAGCTCTGCAAATTAATACATCATCCAAAAACCTGCCTGTTCTGAATTCCTGCAGTGCCTTTTGGAAAAGAATCTGTCTTTTTAAATGGTACGGGGGGAGGCTTTTTCATAAAAAAAAAAAAAGCTCACGTGACATAATTTCAGTAGTTATTCCAGCCACCAGAAACTGTTAAATCTGTTAATTTAAAAATGACTGTATTTAACTGTTTTGCACTCTTGGTGCGTAAAAATAACTGACTATTGTATAGCATTACTCTGCTCCACTTAGTTTCCTCTTCATGTGGATAGCTCTTCACTGCTTTAAGGAAAAAAATTAATAAATAAAAGTCCTAAACAGGTGGAAAAAAGGGGCAATATTATTCGTGCAGCATCTGCAGACGTCCTTTGAAGTAGGCCATCATGGCAGAATTGAGAAGGTGTGTGTGTGTTACCTTGAGTGTGAGTAGATGGAGATGGATGTCAGCTAGGCAATCTGGCTCTGCACGGTATAAAAGATGGCACAGCTCAATAATCAAGGTTTATGCGGAAACACTGGATGCATACATCACCAGCTGTATTCAGGACAATTACATTTCCTTGGCACTGTGTATATGCCTCTGTGACGGTGTCTGTGTTTTTGCACACTTTTAAAAAGCCTACTGCATTCCAGGACGTCTCAATTAGGAAGGCGCTGAGGGATGTTATCTTTTTTAATTTCTCATGACTTAAGTCAAATTCCAGTTGATGCTTATCGTGCTCATTAAAATGCATGTGTCAGGTTTTTCCACTAGCAGTCAAGTGGAATCCCTGCTTTGTTGGTGGGTTTGAGAGAGAAGCTGAAATGTGATTAGACTCAAGATCATCTTCCTGGACCGTGACATAGATGGACACTTGCGTAGCACTTGCTCTGCATCTCAAGTGCACATATGGCTGCAACCTGCCTATTATGTGGCTGAAATGACAAAAAGTATAAAATGATGAGCTTGAAACACACACGCACGCACGCAAGCGCGCACGCACACACACACACACACACACACACACGGTTGATGAAGAGATTAAATCCTTTTAAAAATGTTAAAGTAATATTTTTATCCTCATTGGATGAAATCTACCTTTTAAAAAGAAACATTTGTTCAATATGTGGTTTAGCTAGACTCACCATTCACAGCCACTTCCACTGATTCATGAGTATCATGTGATGTCACACGGGGTTGTGGCGCCATCATTACGACCAGATTCCAATATGCCTTCTATCTGCTGTGATAACAGCAAATCTAAAAAAAATGGCTTAACCTTTTACAATATCCCCAAAAACCCTGAACGAGTTTGCTGCCACCAATAAGGATCACCAGGATCACACAAAAACCTTTTTATGCTTTCATGAGATGGTTTTTCAGACATGTCAATCCAGTTTATCGCCAAAGTGGAATGGAAACACTTGCACAGCTACGGCAGCACTTCATGTGCCGTAGCTGGTCAACCTAAAGAATCAGATTTTAGTTTCCAGTTGTTTTTGGCCTCATTGATACGATGTAGTTGTATTATAACTCAATCATTTGGCATTACGCTTTACTAATAAATACTCATTTGAATCGTTAATATCACTTGTTTGACAGACTGCTACTTACCCTTCCTGTGATTAAGAACATCTTTTTCGCATCAAAATGATACATTTCGGGATCATCATGCTAGCGGTAGGCTTCGGTGCTTTTGAATGCCTCACGGGCTTTCCCGGTGTATGGAAAGGGATTGTGGATGAGGAAAATGCAAATTTAGTAGAGTTTTACTAAAATTTAGGGCAGGTCAGCTGTTGACAGCAAATATGGATAAAAATTCTAATGTATCCATTTTATTGGAATACTGGTGCTTTTTTCCTCAGCGGTAAAGTCTGCTATTTTAGGGTGTAACACCATGCACTCTTCACCAACACAATGGGGCGGGGGGAGCTTTATTTAATTACTCATAGCATCCAAGGACCACTACTTTATTTTGTTTGTTTTAGATACTGCAAAATTGAAGCAAAGTCATGAATTTGCAATCCTATTTCATGCCCGTCATTGTGGATGTTATTTTGATGAGTAGTCTGGTCACACTGTGAACTGAAGGTCAAATCTAGAGAAACCAAATAAATTAATATTTTGAATTGTTTTACAATTGTAGTTTTTTTTTAACTACATGTTCAAAATAGACTGTTGTTCAGCCTTTTTAAGCAGTAAAAAGCCATAAACCTGTTCCAGGAGTATTTCTACAGGGTATGTAATGGGCTCTGTAGACAGGAAATAGCACAATTGGAAAGAAGATGCTTCCTTCTTCTAGAATTTTTCTATTTTTAAAAATAAGCAGCACAAGCCATTAATTTGCTACTTTGTACACTAGGAATATACTCCGATTCAGCTCCTTTTTTCCATTTCACATTTGCAGACAAATGGACATTTTTGCCACAAAAAAATTAAGCTTTTCCACTTTTCATAGAGTTAACAGTGGAAGCATGAATTCAGCATGCTCCCAATAAAACTCTTTAGATAAAAGAAATGATCAACACAGGGAGGCAGGAGATAGAAGGGATGCAAATGACTTCAATTAGCAGGCCTGTCCTAATGAGTGAACTATCCGCTGAACCCGGACACGTGGATTGATTCCATTTGCGCCTCGCTGTTGGACTGAATTATCACGGTCTTGCCCTCAGAGACTGGCTGGCTGGAAGTCTTGATGAAAAATTGACAGGTGTGTATAATTTGTGAAAAAAAAAAAAAATTAATATAGCACATGTAATGCCCGAGTAAACAACAAAGGCTGGAATCTGATTATGGCCACATGCAATTATCTAGAGAAGCAACATGTGATTTCCTCCATGTGTTTCTCTCCCTCTCTTTTTTTTGAAAGCGAGGGATTGCAAAAGTTTGAGGATGTGCCAACGTAGTGTGCTCACACAATGTGATACTTGTTATGTGTAGTTTGCCTGTTGTTTGAACAGATTTTTCTGGGATGGTGCAGTGACACGAGGTGATTAACTTTATAACAGCACAAAAGTGTCTCCCTTTCTCCAAAGGAGGGAAATGTCCCAGCAGCCATATGACACTTAAACATATGCAATATTATGTGTAGAAGGAGAACAAGGAATCGTGGTTTACACTTGAGCTAATTTATCATTCTTGGCACTTTACATAATTTAATTTATTATATTGGCTTGTAACATTGGTGTGATTTAAGGGCATTTGGATCAGTGAATAAAGTCTTCTAAATGAATGGCATCTGTAAATGAACTTCCTGCGCAGCATCCTGACCACCAGCTCTGTTAATGTCATGGAAAGGCTCAGAAATGCTGACTTGCTCCTCGATGAGATGGAAAATAATTAATGTGATGCAAGTGATCGAGATTAAAAAGTGACGGTCTTTTCCTATTGATCAAGTCTGATGAAAAGCCAGCAGTTCAAAACGATGTGCTCTTACTTTTCCTCAGGCCTGTATGCTTTTGGTCAAATGGACGTGGCCAGATTCGCTTTTATGTAGAAAAAAAAAAAAAGAGAAAGAAATGAAATAACTCCTTTGGGTAAAGCTGTGTGTGGGCTCAGCTCCCTGATGGCATTGCCTGTAGCTAAGATATTATATCACCACACAGTCCAGCCTCCTTACCTTCTGCCAGGCAGATTAGTGCTTTTATCAATAAGCAGCTTAGCACCAAAGTGTCCCTCAATAATATACCATGCTATTTTTTTTTTTTCTTCCTTACTGACTCCTGGGCTTTTTTTCCGCTCTTGCATGGTCTACCTCTCCTCACTCCCCAACATCAACTCCTAAATCTCTCTACTTTCTATTACTCGTACTCAGACAAACAGTAAGACATTATGTATTATTCTCTCCTGGTCACGTCAGGAACCCAGACAGGACCCAGGAGGAGCAGAGAGCAGCATCCCCATCAGACATACTACGCCATTAGAAGCCTGTAGCACACTATAAAACCCATTAAGGTCCATTAGGGTAGTGCTCTGGCCCACAGACACCTCCAAGGCCAGTCAGCCACAAAGGTGCACAGTTACACATGCTATAAAAACTTATCTGATTCGACCATGTGTTCCTCAGCACACATTCTTAGAGTCAGGTATGGTGACATGAAAGGCAGAATAAGTCATTATTAAAGTCTACATGGCTGTCTTTTACCATCAAGGAATTCCCTGATGTTTCGTGACATGTGTTCAATACACTCTCTGCATCATCGCCAGAAAGGCACGTAAAAGAAAGTATCACAACAGTGTGGGAATTGGTGTAAGGGTTATTGAGCATAAACAGATCCCGGCTGAGATTTCTCTCAGGCTTTTGTAGCTGCTGCTTGAACACGTTCTCCTGCTAATGGGAGCTCTTTCACCCTCTTTCGATTGGAACAATTGCATACAGCTGTGAGGTTTCTGCACACTGCCTCTCATGTGATTAGTGTGCTGCTTATTATGTTTGATGAGCCTGACCCAAATCCTTTGGAGGCAGAGACACATATTTATTTTATTTATTTTTTTACATTCCCAAATCCTAAATCAAGTCAAAGGTGAATCACCGTCTGCTATTTCTTGGGCCTTTAAGCTGGGAAATGGGCTCAGGACGACTCCAGCAACATGCCTGGGAATGTTTGGTCTTTGCAGACATCTCCATGACATTTAATAATATTATCAAGGGCTGCAGATGTGCTTGCACATTCAAGTAATACCTGTCTACGAGTCAAAGTTTGCCAGATTCAGGACCGCCTAACATATGGTTTTTAATTAACATTGTAGAAATGTTCATTAATGCGACAAACTGTGGAATTGTATTTTCCACCTTTTTTCACCTTGTTAAAAGCAGGAAACAGCAAAGTGTTGTAGTAATTTACACCAGTACATACGCTATGTTCGTCTTGGTTTTTTTATGTCTTGTTCTTTTACAATTTAACTGGACAAAAAGACATAATGGAAGAACCTATGAAGCAAAAAGAGGACTGCTTATTGCTTATTATACTGTTCTCTTGCTTGAAATTTGCACTGCATGACTGCAGCTGTGTGTGAAGCATGCTGGGGGCATGTTTGGATTACCAACTGGGCAAAGCTGCCAACTGCCTAGGGCCCTTCAAAAGACCCAAATTTACTACATATCATCTGAGTCTATGTACATTTGCAACACATAAACAACTACAATTGACCCTTCTGGTTTCAGAGCTTAAGTGTTTTCTCCAACTGTCTTTGTAGAAAAAAGTATATTTAAACATGATTTGTGGCTGCAACAGTTATTTTTCCTTTTTGGCAATTATCATATTGGTTATTGTTTTGAATACTTGGGTTATTCATTGTTTGCAGATAATAGAAGTATATTTTCCCAGAACCCCAAACATTCTGGAATATCTTGACACAAAACTACTTAAGGTTTTGAGTTTGCTGTCAAAAAAAAATAAACAAAATCATAACCATTCAGATGTATTTTTTTTCCCAAAACCATTCAATATTTAATCAAGAAACACTATTATTGTAAGTTAATGAGCTAATCAAATATTCAACTAATCAGTTCTCTCCAGAAATAATTATTTGAATTTTTGCCCAAAAGCCCCAATAACAGCAGAATGCTAAATAACTACACTGGTGAACAGCGCAATGTGCCACACTTTCAAAACAAAGTTTCTAAAAATGTATGATGTTTCCTCAGTCATTTCTCCCTAAAAATACAATTGGATCCAGAAGTATTTAGCATGCTTTTATCTTTAAACATCCATCCATCCCAAACATCACAACAATGCATTTCAAATAAAAAATGAAGGTGCGATGTGAAGTGTAGAGCCTCACGTTTAATTTAAGAGGTTTCACAAAAATGTTAGTATTAATTAGTGCAGTTCATTCTCACATGTTGTCGAGACAAATGCAGCGGGTAACATGTCTGGAGTTAATATCAGGTGTTGGCGTTGGCCGACAGCTGTTTGACTGCAGCGATCACTAAGAATACCAAGAAATTGCAGTACAAGTAAAGGAAGCGATTATTAGGCGGAAAGTCACTCATTTGGTACATTCTTAAAAAGAAAGTGCTGGCGAGCTAATGGGAAGGACTAGAAGACCACAGAAGACATCTTAAATTAATGATCACAGAATCCTTCCCTTGGGGAAGAATCATTCTTTTACAAAATCTACAATCAAGAGTGCCTTCATGAATGATACAGAGTGCAAAGCACTGGAAACATTAAAGAGAAAACCTCTGTAATCAGATTCTTTTGGACAGATGAAACCTAGATAAGGTTGTATCAGAATGATGAAACGAGAAGAATATGGTAAAGAAACTGACAACTTCACGATCCAAAGCAGACGTCATGTGTCAGGCAGTGTCATGGTATGGGGATATATGGCTGTCAATAAGTAAGATGTCAGTAAGATGGATTATGAGGTGTATAGGACTGTGCTCTCTGTCTCAGTCAATTGTTCTTTACAGTTCTTTACAGTGCTGGTGTATTAATGACAGCCTGAAAAATCATTTTAAGATATTTTGAAGGCAAATAGATAGAAATACCTTCATTAACCAAGTCAGTCACCTAATTTAAACCCAATAGATCATGTTTTTCAGTTACTGAAGACGAAATAGGTAGCAGAAAGATCCATAAACGAGCAGCACTTGAATGTTGCTGCTGTGAACACCTGGTGAAGTATCTAGGGTACTATTACTGAGTTTTGTGATGTTCATGTGCTCCAAACTTCAGACAGTCATTGTCTGCAAAGAATATTAATTTGTGTCAAAAATGAATGGTCACATTCATAATTATTTGGAAAATTAATGTCTAAATAATTTAGAGCCCCTGAAAATGGAGGCGCATTGCTAAAAATGTCCATAATTCCTATTTTTGTGAAATCTCTTGAACGGAAGCTGAAAGTCTACACAGCACAGGAGCACATCTTGATTGTTTTCACATCCACTGTGGTGCTGTCTAAAGACAAAACCAGAAAAACCTCTGTCGTACTCCTAATTCTTCTGGACCCATCGGCATGTAGATGGAACTTCCGTGTCCTGATGGATCTCTGTTGTGGTTTGACGTCTTGCAACTTGAAGATGTGTTGCTGAACATCTCAACATAGTATCACATATGATGGTGTTCATGTGTGACACCTCGCCAAGTTTGTGCAAATGGTTTTGCTACATGAGAATCTGAGTCAGTTGATTTGGAAGCTTGCAATGGTTCAAATGTGACAAAGTACATAAAGTTTGAAAAACCTCAGTATTTATGGATTCTTGAGGTTGGATTGGCATGGTGGTTGCTCTAAACAGAACCACCGCCTGTGGATATGCTGCCATCTTAACCATGGATTTTAATGCTACTTTGTTTTGGAAATAGATATGCTAAATGTATTAGTAGCAAATTGTATTTTGAGGCTGTGCTGCCAACTACTTCTACCCAGAAGCTAGTTAAAACAATATATATATATATATATATATATATATATATATATATATATATATACATATATATATATATATATATATATATATATATATATATATATATATATATCTTCAACTTCCTTTTTTAGTCAAGCTCTTTCACAATCATAATTCAAACTAAGTTATGAATATTTCCCTCAAAATATGTTAAGTAAATGGACATTTTTATTCAAAATTTACATTTTATTCCTATAATTAACCAGGACCTTTTTTATAACCTTGAAACTTTAAATGCATTGTTTATTGGTAAAAATATGTTTTTTTTGATAGAGTGCTTCAAAAATAGAAAATAATAGAAGGCAATGTGTTCTAAGCGCCATTATGTTTGTCCTTGAATATCAAATGACATTGAAGGAAAAAAAACCTTGATTGACTTAATTGTTGTTTTTTTTTTTGTTTGTTTTGCTTTCTTTCATCAGAGAGTAATTTATTGTAACTAATACAGCTTTTGGCTTTGAGCTTTGGCTTGGGCAAAGAACATGTTCCCCCTTTGATTAGAAAACTTTTGTGCTTTTTATTGAAAGGGGGGAGAGATGAACAGATAAAACGTTCAGATTGGAAGGTTAACAATAAAATAAAATAATCATGTTAACAATTTTTGCAATTTTTTACCTGATAAATGACAAAGCAGAGAAATCCATTAACATTTCTGACATTGAGTGGAGGTTGTGTTGAACTTTTCCATGAGTGGTATTGAACAAATACAGATTGTTTGAAATTTTTGCACAGGAAGAAGTTTGAACCTCCCTGAGTGATTTGTTCATACAGTGTCTGGAACCAAAAAATAAAAACCTAACAAAAAACCTGCTCAAGCAGTTTCACAACATGTATGTCAGTCCGGAGGTTCATTCATTTTTTTTTCTGTAAAATTCTTGTACTGATGATTGCAGTGTTTTTTTCATTACATCCCAAGATTCTCTGTTGGGATAAAGTTAAGGTAAGCAATTCCTGGATGATGTCATCTCTGCTGATAGCTGAAACTTATTAATCACATTTAGTGCTCGCTGCACGGTGAATACAGAGTGTGTTTTGTACAAGGGGGAGTGGCTGGCATGAAATAAATGGAGAAATATCCAGAGACATCTGGAAGAAGACTGCTTTAAACAAAAGACAGACTCCAAAGCGAGGAAATGAATATCAATCACTGCTATTCTGATCATTCAGTAGCTCGTTGGATAATTGCACGAGCAGCAGAAATACCTCACAGTTAGATTGCAGACTTACCTACGCACCCTAAACAGCTCAAGTTAATTACACTTGGTGAAGGATGCTTAGACACATCACCCACTGGAGACTGAACATCCAATATGATTGCCAACCACACTATGCTTTCTGAGCCAAAGAAAGTGTTTTCTAGCCTCCAACTGAGAGATTTTCACTGAGGAAGCAGCACCATGGTATTCATTAGGAAGCCCGGGTTGGGGTAGAGATTCAGCCAATAAAAGTTTGTTGAATTCTGCCTGTGATGCATCCAGGAGTGCTATATCAGCATACTGCCTCCACTTCATTGCAGGAGGTCTGAATAAAGAAAAAAATAGGGCCATGGTCAAGCAGAGCTATAAGCAGCTGCTCTTTATTGCATTATGTTGGGTCTAAAGGAAACATTAATCTGCCCTATTGAATGTACATTTTCTAAGAGCCTATAATCGAGCTGGCTCACCATATGAGTTGTAATGTTTGAAAAAAAATAAATAAATAACACCACCAATGCCATTTAGACTTCCCTTTGGATTAGGGATGGGCGGTATGGACTAAAAAATGTATCACGATAATTTCTGGCATTTATCGCGATAACAATAAAAATGACGATAAAAAAAATACCAATTCAACTCCACCTTTGTAACTATAAATCTATCACCACATTCAGTCTTTGGAGCCCCCAAAACACTGCTCTAAAAGAATACTAAATGCTACTAAACTACACCAATTAAATTGAATTGATAAAAACCAATTAAATTAGTTACACCTGTGCAAAACTGGAATGACTCAGATCCGCCATGTTTGTTACACAAACATGTATCAATGGGAATTTCTTTCTTTCATTCATTCATTCATTCATTCTTTCTTTCTTTCTTTCTTTCTTTCTTTCTTTCTTTCTTTCTTTCTTTCTTTCTTTCTTTCTTTCTTTCTTTCTTTCTTTCTTTCTTTCTTTCTTTCTTTCTTTCTTTCTTTCTTTCTTTCTTTCTTTCAGGCTCATTTCTTTCTTTCTTTCTTTTTTTCTTTCTTTCAGGCTCATATCTTTCCTTCCTTCCTTCCTTCCTTCCTTCCTTCCTTCCTTCCTTGTGAGATGACAAATTCTTACCGTGGGGAATTTTTTTGACGCTATATCGTGAACGGTAAAATATCGCCCATTCCTACTTTGGATAGATAATTTTACTCCAAGCTATAGGTTGCTAATGTTACCAGGGCACATTTTTGATGAATCTCAGTGAGCATTGCCAACACATGCAGACACCATTGTGTGTGTGTGTGTGTGTGTGTGTGTGTGTGTGTGTGTGTGTGTGTGTGTGTGTGTGTGTGTGTGTGTGTGTGTGTGTGTGTGTGTGTGTGTGTGTGTGTGTGTGTGTGCAGTGCACACTGTGGCATGGGAGTATCTTCCTTTCCAGTGAGGGCAGGTGCTGGCTGGGGTTGGAAGAAGAAATGGTGATGGGTGGTTGGCTTAGCAACGGAGAGGATCAGGGCCTGGGTTGTGGGCCAGATCTCGCCCTTGCAGTTATGAAGGAGAAACAAACTGATCTGACAGTGACAAATGAACCATCTCCTCTTCCCCAACTGCCAGTTTTATGCCTCTCAGACTCTTTTCTCATCCCTGGTCTCTTCCCCATTCCCCCACACCCACCCTTTTCCTCTTAAGCTTCCTCAGCCTTTATCTTATTCACTCTCACCTACCAAGCGCTTTCTCAGCTGCAATTTTTCTTGTCCCATATTTTTACTTTTGTTTTCTTCTCTCTTTGATGCTCACTGAGTTCTTTGCCTCCCACTATTACCTTCCCCATTCTGTTTTGTCCTCTGATGCTTTGGAAGTATTTCAGATTTTTGCAATTAGAGGAGGTCCCAGCTCCATCCTATTATGCAATAATCTGCATGGATTATTTTGCCCTTTTTTACTTGATAGATTGATTCGAGAACACCATAATTACTTCCCCAGTTCTGCTTCTTGTCCGCATTGCAGCCAACACGACATCTAAATGCTATAAATTGCCTTACTTGTAACAAAGTTTTATCATTTTTGAAGGGAACTGCAATAGCAGCCAGACACTGAAGTAGCGCGAGGATGAAGGCATGGCTCAGCAGTGATTATTGTTGAGGTTTAATGACTGTCTTGCTCCTGTAATAGACCTTCTGCAGTGTTGAAATGAGATGCCAAGCAAAGAAGACAATTAATTGCATGGCTTCCTTTTGTCCCCACCCTCATCCCCTGTGCATTGGACTGAAACCTGATAAGATGCTGGCTTAGGGGCCACCTTAATACCTTAAGACACCCGTCTGACTATCTTCCCTTTATTGTGGGTCCTTTGTCTGTGTTAAGTTTTCCTGTAAAACTATACAGGAAGAAGCTTATGAGATTTGATACTCTGCATTTCCCTGTTTGGGTAAATATATATATATATATATATGTATATATATATATATATATATATATATATATATATATATATATATATATATATATATATATATATATATATATATATACATATATACATATATATATATATATATATATATATATATATATACATATATATATATATATATATATATATATATATATATATATATATATATATATATATATATATATATATATATACATAAAAATAGAGAGAGTGAGAGAACTGACAAAAGGGTTAATTGAATGAGTCTTTTTGCAGGACATCTAGATATTAAAACTATTATGGCAGAGCAGTACAATAATAGTGACTTATTCGCACATTTGCTGCTTTTCTCATAAATGGCTAACATGGAATTCTGCTCCAAATATTTATTTATGAAGTAGCATACAAAGCAATTGCAAGATAAATGCATCATGCAAGCACCGTCCTTCTTTGTGCAATCAGTACAAGTGTATATCAGTGACTTACACACTATACTGTGACGCAATTTCAGTGCTCAGAGATGTTGCTGAGGCTGCACACCCACATTCCGTGCAACTTGGTGTAGAGACATAAGATTTGCAAAGGAAGAACGTATTAAATCATGTTGCAGATCTAGATTTATTTCTTTATAGTTCGGGGGGGAAAGGGGGGGCCGGGGCCTTGGTAGTGGACTGTGTGCACTGAGTCTCTGTCTAGTTAAAACAAAATAATCTAACAGCATCATCTGAAAAAGAATACATCTTGAAAAGAGAAAGAAAAGAAAAAGATATTGCTCAATTTTTAAATAGTTTAGTGAGTGGTATCAAAGATAACAGTATGATGCCTGAATGAATAAGTAGTGCAGCATGTGGCTATCCTCAGAACAAATCAGGCATTTTTTTTCTTTGAGATGGAAAAAAGGGCTCAAACTTGATGAAAAGAATTGAATTATTCTGACAACACAGAAGAAGACTTTGTTAAAACTTTAGATTTTCTTTTTTTTTTTAACTATGGCTACATTCATACTGCAGGTACTACCTTCACCACATTCAAGTGGGAATGGTAAGTGGCGCTGAAGTGAGAGGATATAGCACAACGCGTAGCGCATGGTGTTTACCGAAGTAAATATGGATGCTCCACATGCTTGTCCTGCAATTTGGAAGTACTTGCACGGTTGTAGCCAACAAAATGATGCCCAACTGATGAGGAAAAGAAGGAGGTTGAGAAAAAGGAGAGCACAAATATTAGCGTCAGATTCGCAGTTTTATTCAAAGATTACAAGAGGAGCTTTCAAGAGGAATCCAAAATGACCCCGGTGGCTGCCGTCACATGCTTTCTTTCTCTGATTTGTTGTATTTCTTTCCAACAGCATCCAGGGGGAACTTGCATCCCTGCATCTGTTGGAGCTGCACCCTTGCAATCACAGTCAAATCCAGAGGAAGCAACGTAATTCCTTCCACCAAAAAGGAAAAAAAAACTAGGATGACTAGCCAGGCTATTTCTTACTGTATACAGCTACGACCAGAATCATGCTATCTGCCTGAAGTGACCTTTCTTTTTTCTCACTTATGTGACCCATATCTGTTTGTATTTTTTCCTAGAGCTGCTTGAATACAAAACTGAGATCGTCAATTCTGATTTTCAGATCCGAACTGTGTCACTCTAGTATGTATCATGTATCGTACATAGTAGGGCTGGGCGATATGGACCAAAAGTCATATCTCGATATTTTCTAGCTGTATGGCGATACTCGATATATATATCGATATTTTTTCTGTGCCTTAATTGGGGTTTCCCCCAAAGCTTTATAGCATAGCATCTCTGTTAGCTTCATTTTTTTCTGAGGCAAACCCTTAAAAAAACAGTCAGTTTTAATACAAAGCCTCGTGCCAAATGTCACACAGGTACCTTTGTTAACAGAGGTCTGCACCATATCAAAATGTATAAAACAAATGAAATAATAATTTATAATAATAAACTGCCTGCATATATAGAATAAAAATGCTTCTTGAATAAAATAAAACAAATATCCCTTTCCTGCATAACAATTAAATTAAAATACACTGTGCAATTAATACAGTGTAGACAGTAACAGGCAGAGTTTTCCACTGAGGTTGACAGTTGTGCAAATAACAAAACATTTGTGCAAATCTCAAATAAAACATTCAAGTCAATTTGTCACAAAATAAGCTATATCAAAATCATTAAAAAAAAATGTAAAAAAAAATATATATATATATATTTTTTTAAATCGATATAAACGATATTGTCTCGTACCATATCGTGTTTGAAAATATATCGATATATATTAAAATCTCGATATATCGCCCAGCCCTAGTACATAGATATCTTATGGCCAATGGAGACAAAGGAGAACTGAGGTATAATTCCTGTGTTTCTTTTCTTTCACCTATACGCATGCACTGAGCATTTTTGTCATCAATCCATAAATGGATCAGCTGTCACGGGAACAGATATACTTTCCTGTTTTAACTGAACATCGTAAAGAATCGAAGGTCCATCAATTCTGAGCATTTAGAGGCATTAATGAGGAAGACGACTCATGTTCTTGATCGATGTATGTTTTAGACCGTTTGAAAAGCATTTTACATTTTTTCCAAAGACTTTTCAATGTTTGGTGGTCACTTTTTGCTGTTTGCGTTCCCAGGGGGGAGTGTTGCATTTGTCAGCAGGCACGCACAATTTGGCAGCAAAAATCAATCTTCTTCTCCTTGATCTTTTCTATGTAGCTGGGCAAGTCTTTCTGGTTCTCTGGAGCTAAATGTCACCAGTAACAGCTGCGTCTGCCTGTTCTGGACTCAGATTTCGTTCAAATATGGTCCCACAGTTATGACGTCTTCTGCTGTCGTTGATACAAATGACACGCTGACAGGTATCTGCTGCACATGCATGTTGTTTTATGGGGCTGTCACATCCGAAGTATGATGCAAGACCCTTGTAGTTATAAACACGAACAGTAAAATCAGACCTTTAACAAATCAGAATCATAATGGAATTAGACAGCGTGAACGTAGTGGAAACGATCTGCTGTGCAGCTCGTATTGGGCGCCTCCAATTTGAGTTAAACATCTCTCTTTTGTGTTTCATGATGGTTTGTCTCATGCAGGGAGAGCAGCAATTTTCTACCACGGAACGTAAACATGCTGCAACAATGCACAGTTAAATGGTTGAGGATATATTGTGTAAAAAAAAGAAAAGAAAAAGAAAAATCCACAGCTCACACAGTTGTTTATGAGCATTAAAAATGCATTGGTGTTCTAAATCATTATAATGCAAATTCTGAGTCTGTTAAGCAGCAGTACACTGCACACATTAGATGAGTGCAAATCCATCAAGCACAGCTGAAAACTACAGTGTACTCAATGTAATTGGAATAACAAATAGTAGGCTATGTTTTTTAACATATGGTCAATACGGTGGAGATTGGAGCTGGAGCAAATTGAATAGCAAAATGTGCACGTTTGCCACACCATTTCCTTAAGGCAGCCACAGTATGTAGTGCCATTAAGAGAGCAGCTCGCTAGGGGTAATGGAAAGTGTGATGAATAATACAACCTTGAATAAGTGCTGTCACTCAATTAGAAGCAAAGATAAATGGCAAACAAGGCAGCTCATCATGTCTTCATACAATTTCCATATATTATGTTTTGTCATTTTTACATATATTAGGCAAGATTAAAAAAAAAAACAACCCCGTGGGCAGCGATGATTGTAAAATTTCTTTCTCTTCCCGCTTTCTGCTAAGTGTCAGTACAAACACAGCTCTCGAAATGAAGACTAAGGCATAGCAGTGTGGAATTTTAGTTCTCAACATAATGACTCTCTGAGGCAGCAGCAGCTCATACGGGGAAGGATTGTTTCTGGTTTGCAGTCATATGAAATGTCATCTGGAATTTGACAAGATATGAAGAAGCAATCCCCTTTGAGAGCTCCACTGAACCGCACATTTTCTTATATTGTTCTCATGTTATAATCAAGCCCTTACGGGTGACCCATGTCATTGTGTGATAAAACTAATTATTTGCCGCAAGAATTATTGTGGGCTCTGCTGTCTCGAGGTCAGAGTAACTGGCAGCCTTCCTTACTATTAAAGCGATTATTCTGTGTCATTGGCCAAGACTGTGCACGTTGTTGTCGGTGTAACATAGTTTCAACAGCTTGTTTCTTTTTTTTTCTTTTTTAATCAACTCCGCATTGTTGTTTTGCCATGCTAGAAAACACTATCCATTGTGATCATAATTGAACACCGGAGAAAAAGATCAGTAAAATATGTTTGCAGAAAAGCGTTAATCTGACAGGAAAATATCATTTCTCCACTTCATGCTGTAAGACACTTTTGGCGACACATCTGCTCATGTATTTATTTGCAGCTACGTTGGGTTTTGCAGGACATCTGGCTCATTTTTGGCCTTTCTAGATCACCCCCCCAGGTGCATGACATTTCTTTTTCTTCGACTTTATTACCAAAGCTATACCAACTAAAACACATAACTTCAATGTAATTAGGGTTAGTGAGGAACCAGAATGGTGAAACCTTTCTTTTTTATCCCTTTGATGTCTTGCACAGAGTTGCGCTCAACACTGGCAGATGAAAAGAGCTCTGATCACAGTGCCCACTTTGGATCACAGCATAATAGCTTCTTTCTGTCATAAACATTGTGGTGTCAGTAGCTCAAGCTTCAGCTTTTTTACGATAATTTAGAATCCATCTATTTACAAACTGACCTGCTTCTAAATAAATCTCAAAAACCTTGTCAGTGAAATACAAATTATTGGTGAAGACATAGATCTGCGACACCCTGAATGCTGGGCTCGAGCTGAGACGTTTGGTGGCACAGCTGGAGTAGTTTTACACTGAAGGCTTCTTTGGCTCACAGTAATCCGTCGATATTTCCATGGCTGCATAGTTTCAGCCCCAGGGCAGCCTACAGTCGGACAATTGTCCGGCTTCCACTTCAGTTCAGACAATATGCATTGATTGCAGCTGCATTCAATGCTGCGGCCTAAAAAGACACGTCTGTGAATTCCCTCACAGAGAGGCATCTCATACTGTCAAACTGACACCGCATCCGTCAAAGGGGTTAACGTGGCGAGCGTGCTGTTGCTGTTTTTAACTCAAAACTCATGCAAAATGTATTCAGAATCACAGAAAGCATTCGACATCCTCCAAAATGGGGGTTCGATTGAGACAAGCCGCAGAAAGAGATATTCCACCACAAAAGGCAGCTGATTTCTTTCTTTCATTTCTTTTTTTTTCAATGCACGTTGTTCCTCAGCTGCTTCTGGCCCAAACCAGTCGTGAGAGCAGATTGAGCCTAATGTTTACCTCATAAATGTTTAACATTATGATTCTGGGGTTTAGAAGTGTCCTCAGTTGCCTGTAAGGAGACTCGTTTTAAGTAATCACAGCGTTGTCTATAAAAATGTATGTTTAGCAACAGATGAAACTTATTTCACTTGATTACACTTTGCTATAAATTAGGGCTGGGTGTGAGGGGTTTATGGAAATCGATTTTCACTTTAATCTGTGTAATTATGGTATGGAGGCACTCCCTCTTCTGGGAGCATCTGTAACACCTCCCCCTTCCCAGTTGTCTTCAGACGCAGACAAATCCTCTTAACGTGAATAGTTTTCTAAAAAAAAATGTCCAAAACAGGCCGTTCCTTCGTTAGCGAGGACGCAGCTCGTGTTTGCAATGTCTGACACCAAACCCACTGCTGCCCACGGTCAGTGGCAGCTGAAGGTGTCAGCACAGCTAATTTATTTTAGCTTCTTATGAGATGGAAGTATGCAGCTGAGTGGTAGAAGTGCATGTCCGTTGTAAAGTTTGACTATGTTCTGTGGCTGCTAAAAGGCAGCGGCCCGGCTGATTTATTCCAAACTGTTAAAGGAGCGGTAAATGTGTGTGACATTCACTGTGAGGTGGTTTTTAGGCAGGATCCTTAAAACATGTAGCATCATTTTTTTCAGCGGCATCCCAAATGATGTGAGAGATCTGGTGGAAAGACGGTCCCAGCGGCGTTTCACATGAGTAAAAGTATACCGTCCGTTTACAGCTGAGAAGTCTGATTTCATCCAGATGCTGAATAAAATCAGCCGCAGGCACGACAGAGCTTATTATGGTGTATTTGTATGTTCTTATGTATATGATTATAATTTACTTTAGAATGATATCCACATAGTAAGATTTCTAGTCAAAATTGCCCTTTATTTAAGATAAAACTGTTAAAAAAGGAAAATCTTGCTATGCAACCCCTTATTTGGACTCACTTCACCAAAACCTTTAATCCATCTCCAACTGTTTGGTTATTGATTCCCTCCGTTCCAGGAAAACAGGTGTGGCTGCTCTCCCTGAGCCCTAAAAGCTCATATACAATGTGAATGTTTTGTGTTGGAGCTGGTGTATAAAAAAAAAATGAAAAGAGAAACAAAAGGGAAACAAAAAAAAAAAGATCTCTGGTAACTGGATTTACACAGCTGATACACGCTCACTGCGGTGTATTTGTTATCTGACGGGAGCTGTGTATATCCCCACTCACTCGTGTACTTCCTTTGAGTATTTCCACCTTGTTAACTGGGAAGCACACAGTCTGCAGACATGGATAAGCTCAAATACAATATAACACAATCCTGAACATTTTGGGGTCTGGTTTGAAAGCCTTAAGAGTATGTTAAAAATAGTCTCCGCATTTGATAGTGACTCTGTATGAGCTGGATAAGCAACTGCTTTAAATCAATGCGCTGCAAGTATGTGATAAGACTTACATTTGACTGTAGTCCTTTATAAAAGGTGTTGATCTTGTGTTCCTTGTGCATGTAACACCCAGATTTTGTCCCGTGTACCTATGAAGTTTCTTTAAGCTGATGGATTTTTGTTTGTTGGAGAGTTTCTTTGTGCTGACTGCGCACCTGCGAACCTATTTACGCAAGGCAGCGCGACACCTCACGACGGGGGTTATGAGACTAACTCCTTTTTTCATTTGTCACGTATTCATAAATGCCTTACCGATGCATTTTAATGTCATATTGTGATAGCAGGGACAACTTGTGTATGGTTTTTTGTAAAAATTAATTCAACAAAACCGTAAGGACGGCTTTAAATGTTTTTATCCATTTAAAATTTTAATTAATTCAGATTTTGTAGATGTGTCTCTCCTGCTGGGAGCTTGTTTTTGTCTTTAAGCTTGTCTGCCTCACTGTCAGAAACATTCATTGTCTCGAAAACAATTACCCTTATGACTTGAAAATAATTCAATTAATTTCCTTCATTTCCTAAGTAATAATGCATAACAGAGTTCATTTTCCCCACTCCTATAAAAGACATAAGGCTTTCACGAGAGAGCCCCGTTGCCTCTGGCTCCGGTTTTTCTGCTTTCCCGGAGACACAGTTCCTTAATCTTCTCCATTCATTTGAAAAAGATTTATGAGATGGCAGCGAGACCTCACTGCGTTTATCAAAATGCCCAAATGTGAGGAGTAAACAACAAAACAAGTGCACTCAGAATCGTCACGCGTGTTTCTTTTTGTTGCTTCTGCCGCTTTTAAGGGGTTTCTCTCCTGCCACTCACAGTAATGATGATTGAATAGGTGGGGAGAGAGAAGGCGCCTCACACTTTCAGGTTAAATTTGACATGTATTTAATAATATGCCACAGCCTCATTGCAGACATCTCGACACCTCTAATCTACATCTGGATGGCATTTGCACTTGGATAAAGAAACCCTGCACGGATGGAAAGTGTTCATAAGAACAATGGGATTCAAGGCTTTATGACGATATTTAATTTCATCTTGAAAAGAAATCAGAATCATACACCTTTCTCTTCCAGAAAAGTGCATTTTTCTCTCATCATAGTGGTCCTTCAATTTGAGATTTCCTCCAGGATAATATTGGAGGTTACATGATGTTTCTATGATGCTCACAAGTTTTGGTCCAAAGTGCTTCCTTTTAAAGAATTTGGCCTTGGCAGCCTTGAGCAGTTCACTTTGGCACTGATAGAAGTACTTCCAGGGGTCTGTTCTGCTCTCTGATATTCAAGGCTTTCCAGAGTGTTTTAACCTATTTGGTCCAAGCACAAGCATGAGCCTCAAGACATCTCACGGTAGCAGTTAAGTCGCCGTGCTGGTCACGTTTCCTTTCATGAGCATGTCAAACCCATTCGGGGCCCATTTGATTTCCTTTAAAAAAAAAACAAAAAACGATGTACCTTGAGTAACAGGTGCTACTAAATGTATAGAAATGTTGCACCAATTGATGGGTTGGTTAGGGGAATAGACCGATATATTTGTTACCTTTTTTAAGTCAATAGATGAATCCTATCAACAGTCTTACATTTGTATTAAATACATCATCTTAGATGCTACTGAGGAATCCCTTCTTTTTTTTCTCTTCATTATAAGATGATGAAAAAGTCACTGGGAAGCATATTGTGCAAGTTATGTGAATAAATAAAAGGCAGCGAAAGCAGTATGTACAATGTATATAGTGAAAATACATTTAGCTCAGGAACAACAACTAAAATGTGTGGTGCAACGAACTTAGTCCAGTCGCTAAGAAACAGCATCTCCATGTTATAGGCTAGCAAAAGACTAAGAAGCTAAAAATAAAGCTATTGGAGCCCATGAGTTGGAGCATCCATCAAATATCCTTGTTGATTAGGTTAATATATACAATTGATAATGGTTTCCAGAAAGATAACTGGAATTGGACTAAAGCAGTATTGGCTAGTCTGACCTTTTTAAAGGAGCTTGAGGCCGGATTGTGGCAAGATTTATGAAAAAAATCTGTATACATTTTAAGTTTTCTAGTAATAATGTCAGATGAAGCGTTCCAAACCCAAAAGAATGACCCCTCTAGTGTATCTCTCCGTTGCCTTGAACAGGCTGTGTGCTGCAAAATGTGCTGCAATTCGGTCCCAAATTTCCTGCGCTGTCCTGCGGATGTGACGTCACATGACGCTGCATGTGCGTTCTCCCCGTTCTCCTGTGCTGGCTTCACTGTTGGCTGCAGTACCCCCAACGGCCGTCGTGGTGAAGGGTGGCGCTAGAGAGTCTCATTTCTTAAAGGAGCCTTAAGCTCCTTTAATGTTAAAATATTGGCTTCAATTGCATTTAAAGGAATATTGGATTAGTTTTAGGAAACTCTTACAATCGCTACGCTGCTATCGGCAATAACCAGTAACTTTGGCCTCATGTCTTGGTCGCCTTTCGTGACGGCCGTGTATGTCTTGTGTATCCCTGTGTCACTAGCTCACAGAGCTACACCTGGACTAAGACGCAACTCAAAGAACCAGAAGAAGTCATGACGGAGGTGAAAATGAGAGAGCGGCCTACAAAGAGACCCAACAAAAGTAACTTGACCTCCATGACTACAGGGGGACCCTCAAAACTTAGGAATGCCGAAGGCTCCATTTGGCCGCTTTAAAAAAAAATACATAAATCAGAACTGGGAGGAAAATTGGAAACAACTTTCTTTTTGTTCTTTTCTTTGAAAGGGAGAATTACTTGGGGCGGTGTGCGTAGTTTTGTAAGTGTCATAAACCTCTCTTCATATAACGTGTTCTTTCTTTTCATACCTGGAAAGAGGATGTAAAGCTGGAGCACTTGAGACGCCCATTACATGAAACGGCTCAACTACTGTAAGTGATTTTGCTTTAATAAGATTAGCTGTTGCCCGGATTGCTGTGCATGTTAGTTGACACGGGCACTCAAGTTACGACACATGAAACTCGGTATCGAGCTGCTATCGAACATCACACACCAACAAATGTGATATGAAACTTTTTTTTTTTTTATCTAAGATTTACAATTAAAGAACACACCTTATCTGTTTTCAATTTGTACACTCTGTGACTCAGTTAGCAAATCGGGAGACATCATCTCCTTCCTGTATTTAAGGTTGCCTTTCAGAGACGGGATATACAGCGATCGGTCTAAGCTTTTCTCCAGGTGCCAATTAATTGCTGGTTTTCTTTAATGATTTTATCTGTTCAAATGCCTTTTTGGATTAAGTGTGTTTCAGAAAAATCTATCTCAAAATGTAGACGTGGGTAACTTGTACCTTATACATTTGCAACATTATTGGCCACATGGGCACATGCAGACCGGGCAGGACAAACGTGAAGCTTTCAATTGTGACAGCAAATAAATGAGGCCTTCACCGACTGGCTGTATGCTGGTAAGAACATCAGTGAATTTTATATATCAGATATCAGAGAAGGGCTTCAGAAGTAAACGATATCCTTGATTTAAAATGGTTAAATGAATAGAAGTTAAAAAAAAAGTGGGTGTCATCTGGTGGAAGTGTAAGTTTAATAGTTTTCAAGACCTACGAGCAATGTCACCTTGAAATGATTTGTTATCAATTATAAGTCATCATTTATCTACTATTAAATATGCATTATTTAAATGAATCACATGGACTTTCAGTTTCATGTGACTTTTTCTTACACCTTCATGCATCAGTGCATCAATTTTTCAGTGCACGGCCACCGCGAGTCTGTGAGCAGATTCCCCCATTAACCGACCCTGTTTGCTCCGCTTTCATCATCTAGTTGTAGTCGAGGACAGAAATTGTTAATTTCAGTGGCACAAAAGAAAGAAATATATTTTTTCACAGGCCACAAAAGCTCCACTTACTCAAAGGAGAGCGGCGTACCATTCTGCATTGTGCAAAAACGCATCTGCTACTTAAAAGAAAGCACATCATTTTGTTAAGTAAAAGGGGAGGGGGAAGAAATGGAGGGGGATTGAGGTTTGTCTTTATTCTCCTATGCTTCTTTCTCTGTGGAAACTTAAATAAATAGTAAATGAGTGGTTACGATGGGGGTGGGGGGTATTGAGGCTATTGAGTGATTGGAGTTAGAGGGTCCTCTGGGGATGGGGTCAGGTCAGAGGCAGGAACCAGGGAGTGGTACTTGGGATTGTTAAGTAGGAGTTAGTCTGAATGTCAGAGTAGCATTTGAAATGGAGGGGGTTGCCGGGATACGAGGGAATAAATCAGATGCGCTTTGAGAGCACACGCAATTTGTTGACTAGATTTGGTATTAAAGAAAATTAGAGCCAACTATTAATGCTTGTTTATGGAGAAAAAAAAACGACAGAAGGTAAGCACTTTTATGATCACAAGCCTCCCTGAAATATATCTGCGGGTTACCCCTTAAAATAATGCCTCGTATATTGTGTAGTTAAGCAAAATTGATCATACTCATATTGAACTCTGAAAAAAAACAACAAAACAAACAACTTATTGGAGCTGAATACTATATTTCAGCGGCATGGCCTGCAGGTACGAGCCGCTCGTGTCCAACGCGACTGTGAAGTCTATGTCCTGTAACTCTGAGACAGCAGAACGTTCTACCAGGTGTCAAAAGGAGAAATCACTACACACTACCTTATCAGCTCAGTATATGCATTATTTAAGGGGGAGATGTTCAGTAATTGGCAAGGTTTAAATATCTTGAGCTATGGTAATTGAATAGTCTCCCCACTAATGGAAATGTGTCAGACACGTGCTTACACCCAGCAGACCGCAGACAGTGAGTGACGGAGCACCAGGACAAGAGAATGAGGGATGGGGAGAAAAAGAAAGGAAATCCTCTCATTGTTTGCTCGATTGTTGAGAAGAAGATGTCATGATGAGAAAAAGAGGATGGGTCATGTTGCTCTGTTGCCATTAAGCCTGTGGAATGATTCCATCTCTTACTTTTAATATTTATCTTGACAGACTCACTGTTGGCTATTGTTGGTGTTCTCATCATATCCATCCATTTAGTTTAGTTTAGGTCTCATATTTTACTCTGGTAATTTAATATCCAAAATATAAACTCCCTTTTATAGAAACTTTTATAGATGTTTCGGGAACCACTATGATTTCTATTAAAGATACGCCAACATTTTGGGAATGAGCTTATTTATATACAGTTGTACAGTTCTCTTCTCTATGCATCCGGTACCCCGGTACCCCGGTCTGACAGACGCCAGATGGCCTAGCCTACAGTTGCCACCTTTCAGAAATAGAAATAAGGGACGCTCCGATTTCAGCAACGCAGACCCCCAAAAAAGGGACATCCCCAAAACTTCTAAACTGCATAGAAATGTATTTATTTTATATGAAAAAACTAAATGCTTTGATTTAAAGTTTAAAGTGCTTTAATAGCATTTAACTTGCATGACTGTACAGACATCCAACCATACTAGCAACTGAAATATCCTCCCATGATGTGTACGTCCATCAGCCCAGATGTAACCTACAGGTGAAGGTCGGAACATTAGAATATGGTGTAAAAGTTAATTTATTTCAATAATTCAACTAGAATATGGTGTAAAAGTTAATTTATTTCAATAATTCAACTAGAATATGGTGTAAAAGTTAATTGATTTCAATAATTCAACTAGAATATGGTGTAAAAGTTAATTTATTTCAATAATTCAACTTAAAAGGTGAAACTAATATATTACATAGTGTCATTACATGCAAAGCAAGATATGTTAAACCTTTATTTGTTATTATTTTGATGATTGAATTGTTTATTGATTTCATAATATAGAGATTTTTTCATTTGGGGTTTTCATAAACTGTGAGCCATAATCACCAAAATTATAACAAATAAAGGCTTGAAATATCTCACTTTGAATGTAGTGGGAAATAATATATTTGTTTCACCTTTAGTTGAATTTACTAAGAATGAAGTTTTGCAATATATTCACATTTTCCGACCTTCACCTGTAGATTATTACATCAATAAATAAGAGCATAATATGTGTCCGTATTGGTTCAATATGGGATGCAACTTTTAATTCCCAATTACGGAACAATTCCGTATTTTAAGGGACGGGTGGCAAGCCTAGCCTAGCCTAACATCGTTGCAGGACGTGGATTGTTAAATGTAACCAAAGAGAGAAGTAAACTCCCAAACAACTCCTAAATGTTCTTATTTACAATAAGATGAGAATTTTATAAGCGGATGCAAAGCGTCCAAGGACTGTGGGAGGAAGCCGGAGAAAAAGCTGCCAAAAGACCTCTGTCTGGATTTGAACCAGTAACCTTCTTGCTGCTAGGCAACAGCTAACCACCAAGTCCACTGAGTATGCTTATATACAGTATGTAATTTCAAAAGAAAGACCAATTACATCCACTAGTCACAAATATTTCCCAAACACTGAGTCAAAGATGTGGGCTTTGAATCCACCATCTTTCTGTTCCCGTCTCTCAGTCCGTAAACAATATTGCCCACACTTGCTCAGACAAAGGTTATTTTTCCAAAGTTTTCTATAAAAATTAAACCTGTCTTGTCAAATCTTACTTTGTAATAAAGAAGTAATCTCCAGGTCACGTCTCTGATGTGGCAGAAAACATATATTGATGCCGCCCACGTGCCATCCAAGAGCCTTTTTGAATGCCATTTACGCCGGGGTAACACGAGAAAATGGGCCTAATGCATTGCTTTTGAGGGTTGTTAGCTCCACTCTCCTGCCGGCCAGCAGCTTATCTTGTGATATTTACTGTGCAAGAGAGGTGTATCAGGATGCTTGAATACTTCATTTTCATTTCTAAAGCCTGTTGCCGTGACCTACATTTTTGCAGTAAATGTCAGAAAGGACAATTCGGATCCGAGTTGAGAAATGTTGATACAGTGAACTTTTGGAAATGCTGTGAGTTAAAATAGCAAGATTTGATCTTGACAGTTGATCTACGCCACAAATATGCAAATACTAATTAAACCACAAGCTGGTATTAAAATGTACAGCTATGTGCTTAGCTGCATGTGTTGTGAATCAGAGCTACATTGAGTCAGAAAATGGCTTTTTGTTGGTGTGCATCGAGCGTCTCTGCTGTCGTTTGTTCAGTTCCTAGTAATTGCTAAGTTCAATGCATCTTGTTCTTTATAAATCAAATTAACACATTGATCAGCCAGGAAGCTATCTAATAACAACACAAAGTAGACCAGTAGAAAATAGTCTCATCAGTCTTTTGAAGTCTGCAGTGCTTGCTTCTTTTATAATTAATGCAAATGCACTTTTGGCCTTATAGAAATCCTTTGTTCTGCTAGATATCATTGGTTGAAGCCGGTTTATGCACAGATATCAAAAACAGTGCAAAACAGTTTCAATGTGCAGGTTAAAAAACTAATTGCGCTGCTGTGCATGACACAACGAATGCACAGCCAGTGATTCACTGGCCTTTTCATTTTCCTGAATTTTTTCTAAGTTTGCTCAACTTGAACAAATGACTCAGGGTTTCTAGCTTTGTTAAAGAATTTGTCTTTGTTGAGGTGAAATTCAGAATGTCAGCAGCATCTCCTGTCAGACGGCAGGGGTTGTTTCAGAATCTACGTGGGGAGGAGGGATCAAAATATTCCTGTTGCGATTGACTGGCACGCCGGCAGCTGCACAACTATCAGCAGCTGCTGAAATAACCCCACATGGGGTTATAGCTGTTTGTTTTATGGTTTGGTTTTTGTGGGTCAGGATGCCGAAGAAATATTGCATAGAAAGGAATATTTAACAATCTGCCAAAGAACCGAATGTCTGGGGGATGCATACTGTTGAAATCAGGACATATTCATCTATTTCAAAGATTTCTCTAGACACCTACTGTGTCACTGAAAGTAGAGACATGGGGCATATTTCAGATGTTCTGTCGAGCCGTTCCAACTGTGACAGAAAATTGCATGATTTTTAAGATTTAGGTCAATTAAAAGAATGGGATTTCCCAATTTGATCACGATCAGGAGAACGTGGTTCAGTCAGTGAGAGAGAATATGTCCGGGACTTGCTTCTGGATAAAAGCGAGCATTGTTTCATGGGCACCGCTAGAGATAAGGTTTCATTCACTCTTTGAACCTTTGATTGCATCATCCTGCAGGATAACAGACCAACTGTTCTTTTTGACTTGGTTCACAGTGCACGTAATGAATCTCTACAGTAGATGTGCTTAAAAAACGAGCTAGATTTTGACCAATTGTATCTAAATCATCACTACCGCCAACAGCATAATATTGACTACAGCATAGCGTATGAGAGGGAATGTCTGTCGTAATGTTTGGACTGTGTGTCAAGTAGTTGATAAATAATTGTGCATGACACTATTAAACTAAGAAATGAGAAAGCTGCTGTAGATAGAGAGGAAGAGAGAGATGGATTTGATGTTGGCTGGGAATAACAGTCTGACACGAAAGAAATTAATCCTCAATATCCACTGCTCCCAGTGCACCTCCACAATTGCAGGCTCAGGCTGTCTAGTCCATTCATGAATCACTGGGCTTCGGAGGCACGCAGGAGAAAACCACCAGCTCTCATAAATAAAGCAGGAGCCTACTACTGTAGTGCCAATGAGTCATCCAGGTCTGTTCTCATTCACTTTCGGAATGGGGAATAGCATGACAAACTGCTTCCAAGCCTTGCAAAAACCGTCCACGCCTACAATTATTCCCAAACTTAACCTCCCCGACACCGTTTCTATGAGCCCGGGAGCAGCATTAGCCAGCAGCACAATGTGAAAGCACTCTTTGGTTATGAGAGAATGCCGACCGAGGTCTGATAAGGAACACGCATTTAATTTCCTCGTATTGATTGAGGGTATGCATGTGGATTTTGCATTCCGTGGTCGATCTAAGATAAATGACACAAACGGTGTTTATCAGGCGCAGAGGATTTTTTTTATTTGAACATATATAGTAGATTTCTACCCAGCTCACCAGAGATGCTTCACATCAAAATGTCACTAAAATGCCACCGGGGATATAGAGCTATTTTTTTCCTCATATGCCTCTAATGTCTGAAGGAAGAAAGCCCAGCTGAATTCCTGGAGTGGTTGTTCATTATCTCTGTCAAATAACATGGTTATGATGATCCATGGTATTTGGATTTTGATGGCAGTGAATCAGCGTACAGTAGATGCAGAGGAGGAACAGTACTTCCACCCTTATTTCATTGAATTCTTTAGCAAAAGCACTATGCTGTGCAGTACAAAACTATTACTGTACATGTCATTCTTGCTAAGCATGCTCTACAAATCCGGTCATCTTAAAACCTTTGTTAATAGTTGGAGTTTAGGAAGTCTATTTTGGAAATCTCAACAAAAGAAAGAGCTTTTGAATGGTAAGCAAACAAGACCTCATTATTCATATTGTCTCAGGACATTAAACGTGACAGCGTTCACTGACACAGCAATTCTAAACTTACTCTACTGAGAATTCTCTTGAATCAGTGATCAATATGTGAAACGTATTACAGAGCTCAAAAAGGCTCGTGCCAGGGACCACTTAAGAGTTGATTTGGAACCGTCTCTGAAAAATGGCCGGCCAGCTTTCCCTTAACTTTTGCATCTTTAGTTTTGTGTTCCTCCACTTATCTTTTTTCTTTATTTTTTTAATTATCCTTTTTGAAAAGTGAGATGTGCATTATTTATCGCGCTGTGTATGCATTTTTTAAATTCCACCTCAGGGTGAGCTGCATGTTGCTGTCGCAATGTGCGACATTACTCAGGTGAGTGGATTATCTCTTCTGTGTTTCTGTCATAATAATGATAATAATAACAACAATAAGAACCATACGTGGGTTTTTGACTGATATTTGATTGGGCGTGTCCAACCGGACAGAGGCCTCAGCCACGACACGCTGGAAGAAAAATATCTCTGGGATGTTCTGGGAATGCCTCGGCATTATCTCGGAGGAGCTAGAGGAGGTGGGGGAGGGAGGTCTGGACTTCTTTGCTCCTAACCTTGCAACCTGAACTTGGATAAGCGGAAGTTAATGGATGGATGGATGGATGGATGGATGGATGGATGGATGGATGGATGGATGGATGGATGGATGGATGGATGGATGGATGGATGGATGGATGGATGGATGGATGGATGGATGGTAGGGATGGGCGGTATGGACTAAAAAATGTATCACGATAATTTCTGGCATTTATCCCGATAACGATAAAAATGACGATAAAAAAAATACCAATTCAACTCCACCTTTGTAACTATAAATCTATCACCACATTCAGTCTTTGGAGCCCCCAAATCACTGCTCTAAAAGATACTAAATGCTACTAAATTACACCAATTAAATTGAATTAATAAAAACCAATTAAATGATTATACCTGTACTGCAAAACTGGAATGACTCAGATCCGCCATGTTTGTTACACAAACATGTATCAATGGGAATTTATCTTTCTTTCTTTCTTTCTTTCTTTCTTTCTTTCTTTCTTTCTTTCTTTCTTTCTTTCTTTCTTTCTTTCTTTCTTTCTTTCTTTCTTTCTTTCTTTCTTTCTTTCTTTCTTTCTTTCTTTCTTTCTTTCTTTCTTTCAGGCTCATTTCTTTCTTTCTTTCTTTCTTTCTTTCTTTCTTTCTTTCTTTCTTTCTTTCTTTCTTTCTTTCTTTCTTTCTTTCTTTCTTTCTTTCTTTCTTTCTTTCTTTCTTTCTTTCAGGCTCATTTCTTTCTTTCTTTCTTTCTTTCTTTCTTTCTTTCTTTCTTTCTTTCTTTCTTTCTTTCTTTCTTTCTTTCTTTCTGGCTCATTTCTTTCTTTCTTTCTTTCTTTCTTTCTTTCTTTCAGGCTCATTTCCTTCCTTCCTTCCTTCCTTCCTTCCTTCCTTCCTTCCTTCCTTCCTTCCTTCCTTCCTTCCTTCCTTCCTTCCTTCCTTCCTTTCACAAATCCGGCTTTACAGCTTTACACAAAAACGTCATCAATGGGAATTTACCGTTTTTACCGCGAGATGACAAATTCTTACTGTGGGGAATTTTTTTTTTTTTTTTTTTATTTTTAATTTTGTTTATCGTGAACGGTAAAATATCGCCCATTCCTAATGGATGGATGGATGGATGGATGGATGGATGGATGGATGGATGGATGGATGGATGGATGGATGGATGGATGGATGGATGGATGGATGGATAGATGGCATTTAATCAAGCACTGAGCTGGTCTTGAGATGAAATCATAATCATTCAAATGTGCTGACACTTCTCCTCACTTTCAGTTACAGAGACTAACGAGACACTAAAGAACATCTTAATAGCCTTGATGAGCTGCTAAAATCTGCATGATATTGCATTTTAACAAAACAGCAGAGTCATAAGCAGAAACTTCATTGTTAGAATGATTTGGCTAAAACGCACACATAGGCCTCAAAAGCAACACATGAGGCCATCCCCACGCTCATGACAGCAGTCAGTCAATGATAAGACAATCTATCAACTAGTTAAAATGTGTGTTGTAGCAGAGCTGGTCCATGCCCGGTCCGGAGCGGCTTAATTGACTTATGCACATATGAAATGAGCTTTGAAAGATACTGTGATTATCATTGCTGAGGACTGGTTATGCTGCAAATTACAGTGATTTCCTTGAGTTATTATATTTTTACATGAAAAAGACACCACGACCATGCTCAATGATGCTAACAGTGTCACTGACGCCTGTGAAGGTTAGTGCACAAAAAGCACTAAATGGCCAAATAAATAATTGACTCACTGGACTGGCCAAGTGAATCGTTTGATGGTGATAGAAGGAACTCAGGGCAGTGATAGTCCTTCCCCATCAGGCAAAATCCAGTCAGGCGTTATCCTTAAAAGTGATCACTTCTGGGTGTGTGATTGCATGCATATTTATGCAATGTGTAATTATACTGCAGTTTAAAGAGTCGGCACCCTACGTGGTGTGTAAATATTAACAAAAGAAGTGTTGCAGCGTGAGAAACAAAGTGCTAAAGAAATTATTTAGGCATGTGCTAAAACCTCCCTCAGCGACACCGGCAGGAGAAGAAACTTCCAGTTGTCAGGACTTTTTTTTTTTTTTTTCTTTTAGAACACAACAGTTGAGGTCAAGCTCACTTTCGGCTCCAGATTTAATCACAGGCACAGACAACAGTACACTGGGGTTTAGGAGGTTATATGACTTACTCTGGTCACACAGGACACGTTAAACTCCAAACTTCAGCTGAGCCAGTGACGGTGCAATTGGCCCACTTTGTCTCCCACTGTATTTTCCTAAAGATGGTAGTTCTTGTTATAGTCTGGAGATTTCATGTTACTTTTCTCTTTTTTTTTGACGTTGTGTGTCATGGTTATTTTTGCTTCCCTTAGGTTTTATTTCAAACTTTCTTTGTTTTAATGTGTGGTTTAATTAATTTTGCGTTTTGTCCTTGATGCTCACTTCGTTTCAATGTAACAACTTCCAAACGCCTGCGTGGTGTTTGTAATTACCTCCCTCAGTATATGTACTGTTTGTGCTTTTCTTAATGTTTTTCCATGTTTGATAGATGCTCATCACCATTGTTGCCATTGTCGCTACTAATTACCGTTGGAGTTTTATATGTTTTATACATTTTTATATGTTTCACAAACAGTTTCCTTATCCGCCTGCATCGTTGTGTCTATGTGTGGATCCTCCAACCATCCATGGTGACAGTTGCTGGACTGCAGCGTACTAGATTAGGGGGACAAGACAATATTTTCCTTCTATGGCACTTCAAGGCTGATGAAACACCAAAAGTCACATCCATATCCATTGATTGTGTCCATTGCAGCTTTAAGTGGTTTCTCTCCAGCAAAATAGAAATAAGAATTGATAAACACTTACACACCTTGAAAAAAACCCAATGCCGGAACAAAAGTCAGCAACTTAACTATCTGAAAACTATTAAATGACAAGATGGCATTTTATTCTTCACAAAGACGCAGGCAACCTGTTCATATTATTAGGTAAAGAGCCCACTGTGATGCACCGACCCAATAAAGATCTAATTTCTACGGCATCCAATATGGTCTTAGGTAAATGCTGGATATCGGTAGTTACAGCAACAGCAAAATTCCCACACAGAGCCAGAGCAGGAAGATCTATGAACGTGCCTCCGTTACATTCCTGTAATCCACCAGTGTTGATTCACGTTGTACTGAAAATGTCTTGCAGATGGCGGCCACTACTGACATTTAAGGTTCCTGTTGAAGATTGTGAGGGAACACATATGGCACGCTGGCTTTTAGGAAGCTTATTGATTGGTGTGACAGACAGCACTCAGACAACTCTCATGCCTGAGGGTTGACAATAAGAAGATGCTGACCCCCCCCCCAAAAAACGCCTACCTCCAACCAAGGTTTAGGAAGAAATGTAAAACAATTAAACATTAGTTGGAATAATTCAGGACTCCTTGTTGACTTGGCCCCACTTTAATCTTAGCTCTCACAGACTGGATCCATTATTCACAGTAATCAGAGTGCAGCCTTGAATCTGCTGGTGAATGAGGTTAGTTTTTTCCTCTATGGTATAGAAGCCATGAGCCCTTCAATGCACTGATGGACTGGGTCAAACACCATGATCTGTATTTATCAGCGGGATGCTGCCCCTGTGCTGTAAATGTGATTTTAAAGCCTCTTTATCCTCTTTTTGAGGATTTGCAGTATAGAGGATCACATGTGAGTCTTCCTGCACTTAAGCTACACTATCAGCAGGGTATCCATAACACATGCAACCTCTTTTTTCTTTTTTCGCATTTATTGAGGAGCTATGCACATTGGATACAGTTCAAATTCATGAAGCAATCTGCTAAGTGCCTTAACGTTACTACTTTAAGCCAATGAAACTATTGTGGAGAAATCAAAGTGCTGAATCCGTCTTTGTGGCCCAAGAAGCCCATTCATACATCACTTGTTCACTCTATAAAAAGGATCTGATAATGAACCTTTGCAGATAACATTATAATGGGCTTCGTAGAGAAGTAAGAAATGTATTGCACTTTAAATTTAAACACTTTTTTTTTAAAGCAATTTGAGTTTATAAAACAGATGGTGATGCGGGAGCTGCATGTTTATTCACTTGGTGGCGAAAGCCTCAGAAAATCTCCCAACAGCATTTATGAAGACAGGCAGTGCCTAATGCTGCCTTTGTGTTTTAAGGCTCATTACAGGATATGCAAAGGCTCCTTTTAAATAATTCATGCCCAGATCTCTAAAATCAAGTTCAAATCAATATCCTGCTGAAAGCACTGTAAAATCAAATGGGGACCGAATGCAGGGTTGCACTGCAAGGATGCAGCCTCTTGTGGTAATTACACAGCACTTTATGCTAAAGATGTACTAATGAGTGTCCATTTTATTAGACAGTGATTCAATGAGCCACCTGCTCCTTCATTCACTGAGGATTTATTGATGTTATATTATGACCAGCCAAAAAAATAAATAAATACAAAGGAGCAGGGCATAAAAAAACAAAAAAAAACCTATTTGAATTGTAAAGGTTGGATTTGAATGCATTTGATGGCTTGTTTGTTCAGATGCTAATCTTGAACTCCGTTTCATTTCCATGATCTGATGCTGATTTATTTTTATTTTTTTTTAAATGATACAGAAAGAAAGAAACCCTTTCCTGGATATGTGAAGACACATTTCAGTAGAAGATATAGAAACCTTACAGAGTAAAGAGTTCATTGATCGGGTTTTGCCGTTATTACTCATACGTCTGCCTTGCCTCCTAAGCTTCTCAGCAGTGTCATCTTATTGTAGAGATGGCTTTCTAACATGACATTATACAAGCTTACAAAAAGCAAAGGTAATATGTAAGTGAATCTATTTTGGCAGCGTGTTCTGTAACCACCCAAACAGACTTCATAGGGAATAAAGAAAGTGGGGAAGCTGGAGGGGGAGGCAGCCAGTGAGGAATCATGGCTTGTCAGAACCGTGTCTGTCTAAGCTTCAGGAATCCAGGAAGCTAATGCTGTTTGATGTATTAACCATGATGGAGGGGGCAGTGTCTGCGTGTTCATGCACAGTCCTGTAAGGATTCGGGTGCATTGTGTCTGTGTATGCGTGGGGGGGTGATGCTTGCCTGTGCTTGCCCATACGATGTGCGTGTGGGCGTGTACAAGTATGTGTGTTCTCATTGATGAGTGCAAGAGGATGGAGAATTGATGTTGTTTGATGTATTAATCATGCATATGTGGGATTGAGAGACTCTGCGATGGGTTGCTTGGGCTCTGATTCTATCTTCAATCAGTGGCTCATTTGGGCCCCTTTGTGTAAATGCTTAACATTGTTTAGCAGAAAATAAGCAGTCTGCTTTATTTGTGTGTGGCATTCAAGACAGACAGAAGGGGATAAGGGCTTGAAAGAGTGTTTCTAAGATTTTTCATCTTGTTCGTGCATAAAGCACATCAGAAGCATTGTTTTCTATGAACCCGGTTCTTGATATATCAGTCATGCAGCTTCTAGTTGCTCCTCAAACCGCTGCTTGTTTGTGGCTGAGTTGATTTCATAGGAAAAATGTATGGCAATGATTTCTAAGCCGTTGTGATTTAACAACTTCACGTCAAGCCTTGTGACAGTCCCGAGACTCCGGAGCTAAAGGTATAAATAACCACATACATTAAGACAGACCACTCTAAAACCATACCGTTAATTAGTCGTGTTTATTTTGTGCTTATTCAAGCATCCACATTCATGCACGAACAAGTGTCCAGTAAGTTATTAAGGCTCTGAAAATTATTTAGCCTTTTTCCAATTCACTTCACCCCATCTTGGCTATTGAAATCTTGTCCAAGAGGCACACCTACTGTCTAAAATTTAATCCGTGTTTCCTTTGGATTACAAATGTATTTCATTTGACACTTTAATTCACTGCAGAGCTCCAGTTCTGTTGCCAGGCAACTCTGTTAAGGAGCACACAAAGGATCATTATAGATTTCTTGGGTGCAACTGTTAACTTGTACTTCTTTAAAAAGACACAGCACCATTCTGTGCCCTGATAAGACCTGTTTGTAGCATTTTTCTGTGCTTTTTTGCTTTACTCCAGGTATGCCATTCAGCATACAGTACGGGAAAGGAGTCAATTATTTATTCAGCTAAACTGCCGGCTTCGCTCAAACATTCCAGCCAGTAAATTTAGCAACTTTAAGCTTTTCTGCATCTCCGGAACGCTATGAAAGAATCAAGTTGAGTGCCTCTTCTTATGCATCTATCAGACATATGTTACTAACAGGGGATGACAGCATGGCCCTCAGTATTTAAATGGTTCATGGTGCTTGTTCTCTGATGGCTACGATATGACATGATGAGCCATAAATATGTCAGATATGACTCAAATTAGCTTTGAAAGGATAAAGCAAGTATTCATACTAGATATTTTGCTTGTAGTCCTGTCTAAACCCCATTGTGCAGCACTCCGCAATAATTCCATCAGTAGCTTAATGAAACCTGTCTTGAACATCATGTCATATCTGTATCAGCCGTGTCTAAAGTTTTTTCCCGCAGTATTTTCAGTGCTTTGGGGCAATGGTGACATACGTGTGCTTGTATCTGGTCTCAGAATGAAAAGTCCTTTCTTTGTTATAGTTTTTATTACTGCATACTGTATCTTCAACAATGGAAACTTGGGCAAGTCTCAGCGTTCAGCCCTGCAATTGCGTGCAGGTTGAAAATGTTGTTTTCTTGAGCTCTAAGTCATCCTTTTTTTGACCTCTCCATTGTGTGAGAGTGGTAGTACTCTCAGCGGTAGAGTTTTACTCCACAAAAAAAGGGCGAAGACGGTAGCGAAATGCAAAGAGAGACGAGATAGGAGGGTTTGGAACTGAGAAAGCGGCAGGATTACACATGCAAATGGGTGGCGAGGCAGAGGACAGAAGTTAATACTTATGTGTGAGTTTGTTTACAGAATGATTGGGATGCGAGGGGTGGATTACCAAGCCATTTTCACAAAAATGCGCCAACCACTTAAAGGCCTCGACACGGAGCAGCTCACTCAAACAGAGTAATCTCATCATCTGATGGTTTTCGATATGTTGTTTTTCTGCCTTGTTTCGCTGTGCCGTGGCCTTCTCGATCCCTAGGTCTGCAGAAAGATCAATGTTGAGAACACATTTTGCTTTGGCAGCCACTGGGCGCTTGTAGCCAGAAATGAAAAAGGTCACTATGAATCTAATTAATCATGATTTTTCACTTCTTTGACAAGATGGCAGCACACGATGGCTCCTCGTCCAGTTGCATCCAACAAAAATGACTCTGACTGAAAATATGAGATGTAGTCCGACACAATCCAGCTCTTTGAAAATATTTCCAGTTGGGCTTCTTGATTTTGGTTTATATTTATCATTCATCATTCATTGTTCTACACTGTTGTACTATTTTTTTTTTTACCTGAATTGTAAAACCTGGTGAGAACCAGGTCATTTTTCTTTTAATTCTGTAATTCCTAAAACTTTGGAGTTTTAATGTTTTTAACAGGGTCGTATATTGCTTTTTCCAGCCAATGCTGGAGCAAGAGTTATTTTAACTCTGAAGATGGGAAATTTGAGAGGCAATATGTATCAAAAAGATAGACGATAATCTAAAGCCATGTATCATTCTCCACTTGTCCATCAGCACATCCTCCTCGCAGCTTCTCTTCTCTAACGTTATCAACTCCTGGCATGTTTCCCAAAGAGAGAGTTGGAAGATGTGTATTTTTGCCCATTTTGATAAAGTCGGAAATAAATGTATGAACAAACCCAGCAGACAACGGACAGTCCAGCTTACTTTAATTGTTTACTTAAATGCTAGGTTCTTGACATAAAGCTTGTGCAATTGAGCTTGCTATTCCTTGCTGACACGAATACACTGACAAAGTGTATACTGGCCCACAGACAGCTATTAAGGTGTGGTGACTGTGCAACTTCTGCTCTGGGCCTAAATATTGATTAGTTTCTCAGAACTTGATGTGACTGCTTGCAAGGTTAGACAAACAGAAAATGCTTTGTAAAGTAAGAGTATCGGTGGTAAGCCATGTAAAAACAAGGCTGTCATTTCCTATAGTCTTCACTTTTGGAAAAAGCAAACATACGGTATGTATGTCAGCAGCAAACACGGCAATACTCCAAATCAGCTCCAAATTCATTTATTTTGTTTTTTCTATTTTTTCGACTCTCAACAGGAAGTTAAGTTTTTTGACATTTTGTCCATGTATGAAATACAGTCGAACATTAGAGGTCTCTCAACCCGAACACACACAACCACTGCAATTTGCAAAGCTGCCAAGGCATCTGCTCAGCTTCATTACAGAGTATGACCAGATGTGATCTGAAAAACTTTGGGGCCAAGTTCCGACACTTATGTAAAATTTGTTTTCCCTCGCCTTAGGCGTAGAAAAGTAGAAACTCTACTTTAAAGTTCTAACCCAAATGCTGGCTCAACCTGCTATAATTAGAACACTGCTCTTCCTACATTAGATTTTTTTATCCATTTATTTATCTACTTTTTTTTTTTTTTTCCTACCTGCAGTACACTTACAGGGGTATGATTAGGATAAATCACAGATCGTGTTCAATCTTGAAACCACTTATTTTAATTTCCATAAAAAGCAGCGAACTCTTCGGCGTCAGAGAACAGAATGTTTCTCAGGGAAGATTCGCGCAACAACCAAGTGATGTTCTTGTTTCAGAAGTGCCGAGTCACTCGGTGCAAATATGTGCGTCCCAAAATATCCTGCTGAGGTCAGATGTTGTCAGGTTGTAAGCTGAAACCAAATTTCTGTAAGCATTAGAATCAATGCTTTTCATGTGCGCTGATGTCAATCCATAGTTATGAAGGTGGGGGATACTTGCTCTCACTACACGTTAAGAAGGCTGCTCCTGCTGTTTTTGTAGAGTTTTAGATGTGCAGGGCGTTTTTTTTTTCCGAGGTCAATGCTCAGATAGGGTATGATATGCTACAGTTACATAGAACCCCAGTCTAGTCTGTACTGCAACAAGACGAAGGATTGCTATTCGTCATTGAAATAGCATAGCTTTTTAAACATTTGTCTCCTTCTCCACCGCCTCTGCTCACGTATACCTTTCTGGCCTGCTTCCAAGGTACACTGTAGCCACTCTCATTTGCAAGAGTTCACTTAAATGCAAGCGTTGTGGTCTGTGAATATTATTAAGGCTGCACATATAATTTGGTTAAGTCAGAATTAACGTCTGCATCAGCGGATCGCCTAAAACGTTGACAGTGGAAATATGAAAAAATAAAAAATTAATAATGACATTTGATATCATATATTAATTATTAAATCCCAGGGTGAAGTAATTACGTTTTCCCTGCATTCACTTGTAAATGTTATGCTTGTTTCTTGTCTGTGTTGTGTCCACCAGCTTATGTAGTACCGCCAGTGAAGTGGTCATTGAAGAATTGCCCTAACCCGTTTTATCCAGCAGAACTGCTCGCAAACCTCCAACCCTAAAAATAGCCTTTTTTTCTTATTAACTGATCAGTATTAGTGTATGTAGTCCCCAGAGTTTGAGACAATGAGAATTACAGTGGAAAGACATCACCTTCTTAACCCTAAACCAATCAAAATTTTAATCCTGTGCCCTTCTCCATTAAGTTTTACCGCGGATCCGTTCTCCGGATTCCCCAAAGCTTATCCCTCACCTCTAAATCTCTTCTGACGCCAAAGAATATTATATTCCCATTTCTACATCCCATCAACTTATTTCATTATGTCCTTATGTACATTGTAAATCAACTATGGTTATGTGAATATTATGTATGAGTATAAATGGAACCCCTGGAAGCGCAAATATATCCTCTGTTATCGATTGGATCTTACCAAAACTCAAGGATTATGTGGTCAGTCGAGTTAAAGTACACATCAAAACACATTCTACTATATTTTCTATACCATACCCCGTCTTTTTTTTTGCAGGGTAAAGTTTTATGTGGCACTCGGGACTGTAGCTGTATTACGGTCCTTGAAAAAGGGTTTCCAACGTAATCGCTCCACGTGCTTATATCAGTTATTAATGAATGACAGTTATTGATGCAGCACTCGTTGAAGGATTGAAGATCTCAGCTGTCAAGTTTAGGCATGGGCCCTAAGAGAATATGGAAATGCCTTCCAATCTTTCTTTGAGGAATGTCATGTTTTAATCATTTAAGTGATTGTTTTTACACTGTTTTTGACAAAATATAGATCCTCTGCCCATCTTTCTTCATCAAACACTTAGCGTTTGATGGATGGCGCATTTACCACATCATGAGTACAATCACCTGTTGATGTCAAATAATAATTATTTTATTATTAGGGCCCGAGCACTTACAGTGCGAAGGCCCTATTGTATCTGTAGGAATTTTACTTCTTTCTTCTTTCTTTCTTTCTTTTTTATTTTTCCGACGAAATGAGGGCCTTTTTGCCCCCCTAAACGTGCCCCAAAAGTCACCAAATTTTGCACGCAAGCCATGCCTGGCGATAAATTTGATATTTAACGGTTTGCATTAATGTGCGTGGCCTAATGGCTCAACAGCGCCCCCTAGAAAATGTTGTGCCTCAAGCCCCACAATACGGTTTGATGTATATACACGAAAATCAGTATACACCTGTATCATGTCGCAACTTAAATAAAAGTCTCTTGCGGCGCCATGGCCGAAACCGAACAGGAAGTCAGCCATTTTGAATTATTCGTGTAATTTTGGTGCAATTTATGCCATTCCTTCGGCAGTTAATACGGCCCGAACTGTAACGTGCACCCAGGTGTGTTATACATCAAAATGTGCGTCTCCACCCTGCGACGACGCGCATTACTTTTCTGAGTCAAAAGCGTTATTGTGGTAACGATAGATGCCAAAAGGTGCGCCACCCCTTCATCTGATTGGTCCATATTTCATAGTTCCCCAAAAGTCACCAAATTTTGCACGCAAGCCAGGCCTGTTGATAAATTTGATATTTCACCGTTTGCATTAATGGTCGTGGCCTAATGGCTCAACAGCGCCCCCTAGAAGAGTTTGTGCCTCAAGCCCCACAATACGGTTTGACGTGTAGCATGAAAATTGGTACGCACCTGTATTATGTTGCAACTTAAAGAAAAGTCTCTTGGCGCCATGGCCAAAACCGAACAGGAAGTCAGCCATTTTGAATTAATCGTGTAATTTTGGCGCAATTTATGCCACTTCTACGGCCGTTAATACGGCCCGAACCGTAACGTGCACCCAGGTGTGTTATACATCAAAATGTGCGTCTAGATCCTGCGGCGATGGGCATTACTTTTCTCAGTCAAAAGCGTTACCGTGGCGACGATAGACGCCAAAAGGCACGACCCCCCTTAATCTGATTGGTCCATATTTGATAGTTCCTACTTTCTGCCATAACTTTTGAACGGGTTGTGATAAAGACATGTGCGTGGTGTCATCGGACTCGGTATTGAGTACTTGACCTTCATTGGCCTGAATTAGCCCCGCCCCTTCTTCTGATTGGTCAATATTTGATAGTCCCTATTTTCTGGCATAACTTTTGAATGGTTTGCCATAGAGAGTCGTTGGTGGTGTCATCTGACTCGGTTTTGACTCCTTCACCTTAATTGCTGCAAATTAGCCCCGCCCCTTCATCTGATTGGTCGATATCTGATAGTTCCTACTTTCTGCCATAACTTTTGAATGGTTTGATATAGAGAGTCGTGGCTGGTGTCATCCACTAAATGTCCAGGCCTGAAGAATCTACATGCAAGTCATACAAGCTTCCACTGCAGCACGCCTGAACGTGCACAAGGGTGCGAGGGCCCGTTCATCGCTGCTTGCAGCTTTAATAATTATTATTATTAATATAAAAGCATGCCAGACTTGTCATTAGTTAGAAGTGCTGCCAATAGGTTAATATATGATGGATAAATGTGGCAGAAAAGCCTGAACTACCTTCCAGGCAGTCTGCAAGAGCAGTGTCCTGTGGGAGAGCATAAGTCTCTTTTGTGTGGACTTGTGGGCGTAGTAACTTTGCAAATCCCTTTCATGTTCAAGAAAGTCGCACAACGCACTCATGGGAAAGGGGGGGCATAACATGACTTCTTTAAAACAGCACATAACATCTTCACGTGTTTAGAGTTCAGCAATTTGTTCTGCATAGACACGGATCCACTCCTGTGTCAGAACGAACGAGGGCACCGTTGGTGTGGTCTCGGCATGCCCCAAAATTACCAAAAGGGTGCAATCAGGGGGAACAATTTCCTCCCCGGACAAGTTCCTGCTTTGCCAAGAAGAGTTCTGCAGGGAAGAAGATTACTTTTAAGACTATGATTTGCTTTTGACATTGTGCGCTCAAAGCATTTTATGTGCTTATAAGACAGTAACGGAGCATAATTTGGTTCAAACGAGGCCAGTGAAAGTGGAAGGTTTATGTGTGGTAACTGTGGCACCGAGACAAGATCATTGCTGGAGAATGCCTCGCAGCTGACAGCAGTGAACCCACCAGAATCAGTTTTATACACTGACTTGAAATGTGCTCCATTGTGAGAAGTGTTCTTGTAATGGAAAAAAAAAAGACATCCATAACTCATTGTGGGACAGCAGGGCTGACGGAGAGCTTTTTGTCGAAGGGTGATGCATTCACCCCAATGCTCGCACATCCTGTAATGTGGAATTGCATGAACGGTCAGATTTGTCATTAGATGTGGCAGCTATATTCACACTCGGTAGGTCCTGCTGCAGTAATACTTGGTTTTACTGTGACAACATTATGGTATTTCAAGGCTAGTGCTCCCATTGAAATGAAATTCTCTCAGTAAAGGAAGAAAAAGAAAAAAAAAGCAGCACAGAACAGTGAAGAATGCAAATCCAGTCGTGCTTATCAAGACCATTAAGGTCTATGTGATTGTTTTTTAATGCATTCAGTCCTGCCTTTTTCTCTCTCTCCATTTATAGTATGCGAACAAAGACGGTGACTTCTGGTCTTTATTCACCCCTCACCCCTACCCATCCCTTGTCTGATCACTTCATCCTCCGCCCAAACCCGTGATGACTCCTCTGCACTTTCCCCCTCCCCACCTCACGCTTATGTTCTTCCCTCCCCCTCTCCAGCGTGTCCCCTAGTTTTCTGGTAGCTGTGTCTCTTTGATAATCCAAGACTCTTTGAAGACTCCAATTCCACGCTGCTTGCCTCGGAGCTATTGCACCTACAAAAACAACCGTGTGTGTGTGTGTGTGTGTGTGTGTGTGTGTGTGTGTGTGTGTGTGTGTGTGTGTGTGTGTGTGTGTGTGTGTGTGTGTGTGTGTGTGTGTGTGTGTGTGTACAATGAGAGAGAGAGAGCTGTAGATGGGATGAGAATGGGGGACGCAATGGTGATATGGGAAATAAAAACAGTTCCATATGCATTTCCTTTGCCAGCGCTCCGGTCTTTATGGTTTTATGCTCGCTGCATACACTGAGAGGTGCACTTCTTCATTGTCATATTTGTTGGTGCGCCTCATTTTTTCTCTGTGCCTTCAGAGGCAGCAGCTCATTGATTCCTGCATACACGCCAAAATGCCAGAGCCAAGATGTACTCGCAGACATGGCAACTAAATGGAAACTCCGAGTCCCACATTGGGCTATCAAAGACGCGCAGCTTGTCGCGAATGTGTACACATTATGTGCAGGTGAAGTTTGTCCTGTTAGCTTCCAACAATGTTTTTCGCTGTTGTCTGTCAGATGCCGCAGATAAGTAGCTGGAGAAATTAGTTGGCTTCAAGTAAAATGCCACCATGATTTTAATTAAATAAACCTTTCCTTACATTCTGTTTCTCCTCTACTTTGCTTCCTGTCTGGTCCTCTTACCTAAGTGTGCCTGCTCTCTTCCATTCCAGCTTCATTTCTCCATTGTCTCAGTCCCAATCTGTTGTGCCTCTTCTTCCATCTTAGTCTCTGGCCCTCCCTTTTTGTCTCTGTCATCCTGCCTCTCTTTGGCGGAGGATCTTGCCATTGGGATTTAGAAGAAATTGAATTCAATTATGAAGGAATTTCTCTGCAGTACGATTGGCATCATTTCCTCCACACAATAGAACATCATTCTCATATCTCTCAGTGTGAGGGAATGAAAATAGGCCGTGCACCATTCTTTCTCTCATCCTTTTAAATTGAATTTTTCATATCACAGGGGCACTGAGACATCAGCCGTTTCCTTTAACATGGGCCGAAAACCCATTTCATAATATCAGGGAGGCGCATAACTGTGGTTCAATAAGAGAAGTTGAGCTTCCAGCACCAGAACACATACGATATACCTCAACTCCGTATTGATAAACACGTCCACATGGGTTACCTGCAGCTTGAAGACTTGAGGGGCATTCCAGGAGAGTGTGCTATTGGCTTCACGACTGCTTCAGAGCATTGTAAAATGAAGTAAAAACCACCTCACCGTCTCAACCAATGCATTCATTTTCCCCCCGCCTGTCTCTGCGTGAGACATATAGCCTACCACCTGAAGCCCCCACTTTATTAGCCCACTGTTATTAGAAGAAAAGCCACCGTTCTGTGATTATCTCTGCACAAGCTGTATTTTCCACCTCGAAATTGCACCCAAGATGCTACTGTGAAGCAACTGGGGCGTTCAGTTTTGGTTTTATCCTCCTCAGTTCAGGGCCTGTGTGTGCTTCGCTGCTACATGCGAAATAGTGAATATTCAGCATATTTCCCTGGCCGCGGTGGCTCGGCTTGAACAACACCTTAGTGTAATAAAAAATTTAACTGAAAACATTTGGCAACACTTTAACTGTGACAAATACATTGTTACTCATTACACATGGAAAACAACAAGAGATTTCACTTATCACTCGACGTCGGGAGGCAGCTTGCTTCAGCTTTCAGGGAAACAGGGAGAATTTTCTCAACATAGCGACAGCACACACTCGTTGCAAATTTAGATTTCCTTCTGATTTATTTCCTATCTACTTTTCAACTCAACACCAATCCAGCGCATGCCGGCCTGAAAAATATGGATTTCTAGTTAGATTAAAAAGGATTATTTGAAAGATTTAATTAAAGATTAATTCAAAAGGATGATGCAATCCTTGACTCTCACCCAGATATGTTTTAGCAACGAATCAGAACAGCATAAAAGCTGGAGATGTAACCAGGGTAAGATAAATGGGGTAATAACCACTTTTCCTGAAAAAAAAGCAGAGGTTTTGGCTTCTAAGACAAGATGTAAGCAAACTGGGGGTAGTTGAGTTAGATTATTATTACTTAATATTAACAGCAACAACAGGAAAAGTAACAACAATAATTAAAGCTGCAAGCAGGGATGAACGGGCCCTCGCACTCATGGCCACCGCCCCCCCCATAAGCCCCCAATATCAGAAATGACACCACCCACGACTTTCTATGTCAAACCATTCAAAAGTTATGGCAGAAAATAGGAACCATGAAATATCGACCAATCAGAAGAAGGGGCGGGGCTAATTTGCACCAATTATGGTCAAGGACTAAAAACCATGTCCGATGACAACACCCACAAGTCTTTATGTCAAACCATTCAAAAGTTATTGCAGAAAATCAGAAGTATCACATATCCACCAATCAGAAGAAGGGGTGGGGTTAATTCATGCCAATGAAGGTCAAGTACCCAATACCGAGCCAGATGACACCACCCACGAGTCTTTATGTCAAACCATTCAAAAGTTATGGCAGACGGTGGCTTAGGGGGCCTGCCGGCTGGGCCCCCACGACACGGGAAGAAGCAGCCAGGGATCCCGCGGCGGCGGACTGCGACCCAGGCAATCCCCGGCCACCCGGACCGCGCCAGACACGTGGCCAGGAGGCCCTCACCCTTCAGGCCAACGAACCCCACCCGGCGAGGGGCTAGCCTGCCCGGAGAGCAGGCTGGTCGCCGACGCGGGCAGGTGCACCCGCCCCCACGAAAGTGCCCCTCCAAGACCAGAGGGGCGCCCCGCCGCGGAGGCAGCAGGGGGGACCGGAGACGGGCCCAGAGAGAGGGAACCCCCCAACAGGGCGACACCCGCGCGGGCCCGACAATGGAGGGCCCCAGACCCAGGCATCCCATTCATTCATCCATTCACCTATCCCATATCTATACTAATAATAATATAATATACTAGACACAATAATGATGATAATATAATAATAATAATATTAATAACCATCTTTGTATAACACAATTAATCCAAAATGGCCGACTTCCTGTTCGGTTTCGGCCATGGCGCCAAGAGACTTTTCTTAAAGTTGCGACATGATACAGGTTTGTACTGATTTTCGTGCATGTACGTCAAACCGTATGGTGGGGCTTGAGGCACAAAGTTTTCTAGGGGGCGCTGTTGAGCCATTAGGCCACGCCTATTAATGCAACGACTTTTGGGGCACGTTTAGGGGGGCAAAAAGGCCCTCATTTCGTTGGAAGAAAAAGGAGAACGAGAAAAACAAAAACATTTCCTACAGATACATAGGGCCTTCGCACTGTAAGTGCTCAGGCCCTAATGATTAGCCAGGGCAGGCATGCGTGGTTCTTCTGCATTGGACTTTGACTCCCAGCTGGCTGTAGCTATGGATGCAGAAGAACCTGTATCTAAGTGCCATTCGATAGACATGCAGCTCTGAACGTGATGTTCACTGAACCTGCTTCAACTGAAGCTCAGTTGTCAGTTCCACACCACTAGTCATGAATTAGTTCAATCCACTCGGCAGTAGTTAACCCAGGGATGAGCGCCTTCATACATATTGACTATCGAGTGTCATAAACCGCAGTAATGATGACAAAAAATATTCACGTGAATGGCACAAAATACACGAAATGAGTCTGAATACATATTAGATTATTCATTTACTTTTGGAATTAATGTTTATGATGTACCTTTGATGGATCACACAGCGTGCACTGTTTAATTTCAATTAGATGCAATCCATATGTTTAGATGCCTATACATCTTTCTTTTTGGATCAATCGTTACTTCTTTCAATAACATTCATTTCCAAGCCAATTGGAAGAAGGCAGATGCCTGTAAGACTGATGGGTGACCAGCGTCGCCCCATCACTGGAGTGGAGGAACGGGATCTTAGCATCAGTGACTGGTGGGTCGTTATGGAGTTCCACCGAGCTAATACTCTCTCAGGATACCGGTGTATGGGTGTGATGTGCCTTTTTCCCGTTGAGCATGCTGTTGCCTTTAATAAATACTATACCCGCTCTTCAAACACATCCCGTGTGTTTGTTGTTTCCTGTGTGCAAAACAAACTTTGCAAAACAGAGAATATAATATAAAAAAAATAGTGAGGCACAGTGTTTGTAGAGATGTAAGGGCAACTCCGATATAATATTAGAAATGTTAAGCTATAGAATGCTGTCCAAATATATTAGAAATGTAGCCAAATACTATATTACTCAACCCATAAACAAAATACTGTATTTTCACGACCATTCGGCGCACCGTGTGGAAAGGCGCACCCTCAGTTTTGTGTGTCATTTTTGGATTTAAAACACACATACGGCGCACCGACTGAAAAGGCGCCGTCTACACACACGGAGCGCGCACACATGCGCGCCACAAAACACATGCGCGCCGCAAAACACACACGCGCGCCGCAAAACACACACGCGCGCTGCAGAACAAACACACACACAAGCACACACGTGTGCTTATTTAAAAATAGAGCGGGAGCAAAACTTAGTTTGATTGTATTTTATTTCAATTTTTACATTAATCAAACCCTTCAAAGTCCTCATCCTCTGTTTCAGCATTAAAGAGATCCGCTAATTCAGCTGTGCCAGTCCGAATTTCCTCGCTGTCATTCACTTTCCGTGCCGTGCGGCGCCTCGGAAATGCCGGCTTTTGCAAAAGCCCGAACAACAGTCCCAGCAGACACGTTAGCCCACGCATGTGTGAAAAAAACCACCGGGTCGCCGCACATAGACCTGCCTCAGCCACTCGATCATCATCCCTTCATCCATCCAGCCCTTTTCATTTGCCTTTAATGACTCCAGCTGGAAAAGTCTCTTTAGGCAAAGTTTTTCTTTTAAAAATCACCATACAGTTTCTGTCCATCAGCGTGGCAGCAAAGCACAACACTAAATGAGGACTTTTCATACCCCGTTGTGTGGATCGCTACCGTGCTGGTCCCCGTCCTCTCCACCGCGCCGGACGGTCCCTGTCCTCTCCGCACATAGACCTGCCTCAGCCACTCGATCATCATCCCTTCATCCATCCAGCCCTTTTCATTTGCCTTTAATGACTCCAGCTGGAAAAGTCTCTTTAGGCAAAGTTTTTCTTTTAAAAATCACCATACAGTTTCTGTCCATCAGCGTGGCAGCAAAGCACAACACTAAATGAGGACTTTTCATACCCCGTTGTGTGGATCGCTACCGTGCTGGTCCCCGTCCTCTCCACCGCGCCGGACGGTCCCTGTCCTCTCCACCGCGCCGGACGGTCCCTGTCCTCTCCACCCCGCCGGACGGCCCCCGTCCTCTCCACCGCGCCGGACGGTCCCCGTCCTCTCCACCGCGCCGGACGGTCCCCGTCCTCTCCACCGCGCCGGATGGTCCCCGTCCTCTCCACCGCGCTAGCCTACGGCATAGAGTACGGCGGCGACGCGCACCCCCGTCCTCTCCACCGTGTGTTTCACCGGGATGTGGAACGTGAGCGGCACCTCGTCCATGTTAGTTTTGTGGCTGGGCTGGATGCGTTTGTCGGTGATGTGTCGGCTGCAGAATGAGCGGAAGCTCGCCATCTTTTCCATATAATCCGCCAGGTGCTGCTGCTGCACTGGCACCGTTTCATGAAGCAAAAGCACCAAGACGGACCTCCATGAAAATGTTAAATTTTCATTTCTTCCGCCAGCGCTACTCCTTCCACCCGCTCTGTGCTTCCCTTCCCCCTTTAACGTCTGTGGATGGTCTCTATCACGTCCGCAACTCACGGGTGCTTCACACACCCCCTTCTCCCTTTACCGTTCTCATGGTGGCCGTCTGCCTTACATTACCGTAATACAGGTAATAGATACGACGCACTGTTTCATTGGGCGCACGGCACATTCTTTAAAAAAAAAAAGAATTTTATGTGCGCCTAATGGTCGCGAAAATACGGTACTTGGGGTACGATGAGATATTACTCTGTTTTATTATCACCATCTCATGGTTGGAAGCAAGTAGCAATCTTCTTCACATAATCTAAGTAAAATTAACCACCTACCAGGTTATTTTCAGAGTGACCCCATAGCCAGGTTCATAGCCAGGTGTATCCGTCTACTATGGGCACCTACAAAACATCTACAATCATCTAGCTTCCTTTTCCATTACAGGCCATAAAATACAATCACAAGCTTGATTATCAAAAGCTGAATCCGAGATCAGTCAAACCACAATTGCAAACTTGAAGGTACAAGCGAGAGACTCAAACATTTAATCTCTCTCACATAAGTCTGCTGGGACTCGACTCGAAAGTGACCGAGAGGATGAACGAATTTCCCATTTTCATAAATTCCAGCCGGGCCGTCTACTGGCAATCAGTGAGGTTTGGCCGGATGTCAGGGCACCTGATGGCAGCATGGTCTCAGGTAACTCCAGGCCAATCTGAATGGAGGGGAATGAACACAGTGCAACATGAGAACGCAGCACCCCCGTCCCATCAGGGATTAGTAGTACAAATCAGCAGTTTTAATAGAGATACAGACACCAAGATGCTCTCCCTGTTGCTAAAGTGTATTGATTTACCACTAAGTGTCTTCGTATTCTTTCATTCAAGCTGCAAGGAAATACATTGAAAAAGAATGAAATTCAATCTTTATGACAGACTGTCCAGACTGTTATTCACAAGTGATTAGATATAACCATCAGTGATGACCCATTTGCGTCTGTTGCTGTGGAAACAGCTGAGGAGTGAGCGCAAACTGGTGCTGCATCTTTCCTAAGGAGTCACAAAATGGAAAGCCAAAGGCTGGTGAATAATGGAAGTTTCCCCGCATCCGACACCCCGGCAATATCTCGTCTCAGTCCAGAAGTCCTCCATCACACCAGACAACATTAGGGACACAGGTGGTTGATATACTGTATGTGTTATTTCCGGCCTCGCGTCGTGCCAACAGCGGTAACAGCTCTCTGGACGCAACGTCACTGTCATGTGTCAAACAGGGAGCGATGCAAAGGACAATTTAAAACCCAGTTTTTAGGTCCCCTCGTGAGCTTGCTTCAAATCAAATATTTGTTTGGCTGTCACAGTGAGAGGATATTGTAATATGCGCCGCAAGTCTCAAAATAACCTAAAATGCATTTTAACGTTAAGTCATCAGCTTCTGTTTTCTTAGCTTCAAGGTCAGGAGTTACCTAACATCGATCATCACTTAAAGTTATACTCAGGTCTATTTCACTCTTTGTCAAGTTACAACAACTGGTGCTCATTTCAAATGCTCTGCAACTGCAATAAAAATAAGGGAATCGGGATCTATGCATCATCCATGTCATTTTGATAAACAAGGTCCGAAGTGAGTTATGCAACACTGACTTGCAAGTTAGTTTTTCTGAATTGGAAGGTAGAAAAATGTTGGTACGTGAGTTTATGGGCCGATTTAGCTATCAAGCTATCTAGGATTAACATTAGACAATGTGGAGTTATTTTACCCAAATCCCACCAGCAAAATTGTAACATGCTGATTATAAAGAAATCTAAAACTATCTCACAATGTGTACAGCCTACCAATCAAATGAAACAGAACTTTAGGGAGACCTGGATTTTTAAAGTATATCTAACTTTTCTGAATATGTGTGTCATGTAAAAAAACAATACTTTAATTTGGCACCCATTATTGTTCACTAAAATCAGCAAACATTTACCACACCTGAATGAAGACGAGCAGTCAGTCAAGAGAAAGCTCTAAAAAATGTGTCAATCACTGTTGAAAGCAGTTTGAGATGCAAACCACAATTCCTGTGATTACTGGCAGAAACATCGCAGCTAGTTTTGGAGGGATTTGTTCAGGTTTTCAAGCCAAAACTACCTTATTCTCAAGGTTTCCAGGTTATGTTTTAAGAGGCAGGAGCGAAAAGACATGTTTCATGTATTGTATACACCGAGGGCTACAAAAGCAGCTAGTATAAGAGATCGATTTTATTTTCATTGTGAATTTTGAATCATGAAAACAAACAATACCAGTAGAGTCCCAGAATAGTAAGTTTAAGTTGGATGTGAGCGTTATATGCTCAATTTTTCTTGATGCATTTAAGTACCTCTGGTTGGCTTCAGAAGTAAATTTCACCTGCGCGTTAATGTTTTACTTGGCCATAGTGTGTTGCATATAGTCTTGAAATTAAGTAAGTAATGACAAAACTGTAAGGTTATTTGCACGTTCTATTTCTGACTAGATATCAAGAGGCTTGAAAGTAATCTCTGGCAGAAAACTATGCCAGATTTTATTTTTTGGGGGGGTGGGGCTGGTCTTGTGCTTCTCATGATAATGACAGAATCTTATTGTATCTTCCCATCTGCTTTAGGGAACTACACTACTATAAATAAGGTCATTTTAGGCCAATCTGTAAATGGGGTTATGAATTCAGATGTGATAATTAAAGTCCCCTCCTCCATCGTCAGACCCACAGCTCCTTACTCCTGCAACAATGCCCAAACAAGCCCAGTCCCAAGCATCCAGTCTCCCAGAATCTAATCCTTCTGCTCACCCCCTCCAGCCAAAGCGCTGTCCACGTCTGTCTGACCAACTCACCACTCCTGCTCAGCCTCCCCTTCCACCCTTCCATCTTCCCATCCTCCCATCCTGCCATCCTCCCATCCTTCCATCCTTCCATCCTTCCTCGTGCTTCATATCTGCAACCCCCAGGCCTAGCATGGGATTTTCACTCTGACTAAAAGGAGAATCTATTTGCCATCTCTGCAGCCTTAGCTCGTTATCATATTATGATGACTCTCTCGGGTGATGCCCAAGGAGAAGTTTAAGTAAGAATCCATATTTGGACAACTAAATTCCCCCTCGCATTTATATCGCTTTGGAGTCTTGAAGAGGACAAAGCATTTTAAGAACATACCACAGGCATATATCCATCTTCATCTGGATTGGTCACTTAAATAATCTCTAAATGTACTTCTGCATAGCAGTAGAACTAGTTTGTAGCTGAAAATGTGGTCAAGTTTTGTTCTGAGAATTCTTATTACTCTATTTTTACTACTTTGCTGTTTTTATAAAGCTTAGCTCAATTAGTGTAATTCAGGATAAGAGCGCTTCCTTCAGTGTGATGCATAGTTAATAAGCACATATTTATAGTCTATAGCTGAACACGTTTAATGTGTTGATCCAATCAAAAAGCATGTTTAATGAGAAGAAAACAAACCAACATCTCCCAGTGCCCTGTTTTCCTCATTTCTTTGCTCTCAGTATGAAAATAACTATCTAAGTAAAGGGATAAATTTCACTGTTTTAAGTGTTAAATAATCTCGTTTGAAAAATTAACCGGAGTTTTACTTAATGTTCCAAAAAACTGTGGAGTTATTGTTTTAAACTTTATTCATGGTGTTATTTTTTGATTTAGCGATGTGGTAGAAAGAAAAAGCAAAAGCATTAGCCATCTAATACGTATTATTTGGATGAAATTCCAGGAGATACATCAGACCAGTCACACAAATATGATGGGTTGAGATCACTGGGAAATGAGCGGGTTTTCCGGAAAGGCTACGGATTTTACTGATGGTATAAAGGTGTTGATGGCTCTTACCTAGGCTCTAAAAGCATTTCCCCTTGTTTTCTGTTCGTTAGAAAAGTGGTTGAATGGTTGAAAGTGCAGGCCAGTTGCATTGATCGGCGCTGACTAGCATAGCAGAGGTGGGGCCGTTCTGCTGTTTCAGTGCGTTCCTGACTTTTACGAGTGGAGCTCATGTGTGATGGGGTGGCTTGAGGAGTGAGCTTGCATGTGCACCAGAAGGAGTCATGTTTCTGTTTTGGACGGGTGGTAAGTAGCCATTAGTAAACTGATCTTTGGATGGGGAAATTTAATGGTTTCCTAAATGTATTTACAACATTCAATTTGATAAAGGGTGTGATCTCCAATGATTCATTACATGCAGCTCTGCCTTACTTCTGGCAATCAGATTCACGATTGTGTCAGTATTTTCATTCATTCATTCATTCATTCATTCAACTTTTTTTATTCTTTGAACAAATCTCATCCGCATAAAACAGTAAAAGCAGATCTAACCCTTGAAAAAAATAACGCCTGTTCCAAACAATCTCTTCAGCGCTCTGTTTTGTCTTTTTGTTAAACTTATTTAGACCCTCTTGGGAATCCGTTTTAGTCAAATTGATAAAATATTGTCTCCGTTTCCACTGGGTTGCACATCAAAAGCCGGGGAAAGAAAAATATTAAAATATGGAGATAGAAAGGAGCTCACTGGGGCTACTGATTATGGCACCAATCTTTGTCATCAGAATGTATTTGGTGGTGACAGATTGAGAAAATTAAACTTCTGTCAGACTAATAATGGTAATAATGTCTCACACTCACAATTTCTCTGAAACCAAACCAAAAAATTCTTGTTATGTTTGCATCCACATTCATACATTTTGCTTCTATACCAGAAAATCTATGTTGTCTATGCAAGGTCGTTTTCTGTTCAGCTGCCAGATCGTTGAGATGGCAGATAACGATGCACAACACACTGAAATATCACATTTCTATACACATACTGCACCTCTGAACTTCTTGATAAGATATAATGGAAATAAAACAAGTCTGTGTAAATTAAATGCACATTTAATGATTGTTCCTCACAGGACACCTGCTACCATACTGTTTTATTTTCAATTATGTGGACAGAGTTCAACACCCATGGGCAATATAAACAAGCAGGATCATTCATTGGCACGTTCTTGAACATGCAGTGTTATAGTCATCTTTATAGACTACATTGAAATGATTTGACTCATTCCCATAAGCAGAACACCATCACAGCACATGTTTAAACTTTATTTTGCAGTATAGAGTGTATTATTCTAAGAATATATCAACATACATTTCAAAATACAGTATGACAAAATATTAAATATTTTTATAATTTTTATCTTTTGAAAATCCCCCAAATGCTTCCCCAACGATGCTCCATCGTTGCTTGGCAGCAACAGTGGCTTTGTCAGCTTTCAAGTGAAGGAGACCCAGATGCAGGAAGTCAGGAGGCAGGAGTGGTAATGATGTCCTTTATTTAAACCAAAACCGCTGTCACAGCGGGCTGATCCAAAACCCAAAAACAAAGCTCAAACAAAACTGACAAGGGCACAAAAAAACAAACCGAGAACAGAGAAAGTACGGGAAATACATGACCAGGCAGCAAAACAGGCCGACTGACAGGGAAATGACAAAAGACAAGACAAAAAATCACTGGGATGAGACACGCGTCTGAATAATCAGGAGGGATGAGAGCAAAGGAAGCCAAACCTGAACTTAACACAAAGAAAATCGACTTTCACACTAAAACAGGAAGTAAAGCAAGCATGAAACAGGAGAACAACGCCCAAAAGAGACGAGACTTCAATAGGACAGCAGAAAAACGGGGCTTGTATGTTGACTTTCTTGCCATCTGGACAAGTTGTGAACGCTGGTTCAGGGGCTGCATGCATTACGTAACAGACATCACAATCAGTACAAACTACAAAATACACACCATAGAAGTATTTTAAACAATATATCAAAATTTTTATACCTCAAATACTGAAATAAAATTACAAATATTGGACATTTCGAATACATATTTCAACTCAATTGTGTCAAAATACAATCTATCCAGAGTTGTAGTTTTGTACTTTGTGTACATAGCCTATATATATATGTATTTTTTTTTCAAAAATGTTGTAATTATCAGAATAATGGTAATAATGGCAACAATACTCCAAAAGAACATTCAGTGTCTCAAGGTTTTTCATATTTGATGCAGTTTACTAGCTTTATAGAGCCAGCAGTACCCAGAGAGTAATCCTAAATTGGTGTGTATTGAGCTGTAGCATTTACCTTTGGGGGGACCACTAAACACACAGAAAATGTAATTGAAAAATGTGGTTAGGAAACTTGTTTTTTGATCTTGAAGAAAGCCATTTGTCGTCTCTGTTTTTTTTCCAGCATCCCCATCGTCGAGTGACCTTTTCCACCGCCAACCCCGTGCAGGACCTGCAGGATGCTTCTCAGCACAGCTATTATGACAGCGGCTTGGAGGAATCGGAGACCCCCAGCAGTAAGTCATCGTCCGGTCCTCGCATTGGACCCCTGACCCTGCCCGAAGACCACTACGAGAGAACCACTCCAGATGGCAGCATCGGGGAAACCGAACACCCAGAAAATGGTACGGTGACAATCCCTTGCATTCGTTGTGAATACATATGTATATGTATTGAAATGTAAATGGCTCTACTTGGCCTTTGTTGCGCCGTGTGAGGTCGTGTCGGTGATGGAAGCGTTCGTGGGGAGAGCTGACCATTCTTGAGTAGAGACTCTGTGATGTTCTCTCGCCGTGTTTGCCGACGACTGCGTGAAATGTTATGGGTTTTGGAGCAGCTCTGTACTTGTGTGAGTGTGCTGATGTGTGTGGCGTCGGGGCCGGAGTAAGCAGCGCCTCCAGCCCCCTCATCAGCAAGTCCTCTGTCAGACTTCCTTAATGACCCTCTCTCACAAGTGTGCTAATTAAAAAGCCCAACTAATGGAGCATTTGCCCTCTAAATAAATCTGAACCTTGACATCTGTGCAGACAACACCCTATTTGCTCTAAGCATTTCCTTATAGCTGGACACGAGCTACACAGCATCTTATGTCTGCAGGTGCCATCATTTCTAAGCACCGTTATCCATCCAAAGGCTGATGGTCTCAGTAGAGACCCATTCTTAGGGAAAAAAGGCATAACCAAGGCTCTAACTCCCATTCTCTGAACTGTTTATCATAATAGCATATATCAAATCATCATATATCATATCATATCATTTTGCTGCTTCAACACGGGAACATGAGCCATTACCTGTTTTGTAACACACTCCAGAGAAGTGAATCACATGGTGCGCTTCCAGTTATCATAGTGTTTCACATTGCACTACTTTCTGGACTAAACATTTTGCTGCTCCCGACGAGCGTCTCACCCTTCTCATTATATTTGTATCTCATTAGTCTGTTGCATTAATGTGACATTATCTCTACAGCATACGGGGCTGCGCTTTTTTATGCAGAAGGTGTGGATTTCAAGGATAAGGCTCGAACAATATCATGCCAGCAGGGAGTCAGCGGAGCTGCTGGTCAATGATGACACTAATGTTGTCACGCCGTGAGTGAAAAAAAAAGATACAAAGGCTTCGACTATCAGAGAGATTGTGCTTCACATCAAGAGTGCAAAGAGATCTCTGGCTTTTTTTTCTTTTTTTTTTGAAGTGAGGAACAATAAAAACCTATTTTAGAATCAAAGGCCAACATGTGTCACCATCGTACCATCAGATGACAACCTTTTATCGTTTTTGCACCATCTCGCCAGCTGACAGTGGTGTTGGGTTTAATTAGTCCGCTTTTTCATCTCTGTTGCAAATGTTTGATTGTGTCAATTAGCGACTCCGTGCTTGAAGAACGGAGTTGATTGTGAGTTCACGAGAGAGGACAAGTCTAGCTAATATTGCCTTTCCCCCAGGCCCCGTTGAGGTCAGAGATTGCTTCGCATTCTCTTAAATGGATAAAATGGTAAACGGTGTGCAATTACAAAGCTCCTTTGAACCTTATCTGGGCTCTACAAAGCACTTTGAAAGGTGTTACTCATTCACCCATTCGCACAAACACTGCACACTGCACTTCGGATTCTCACACTGTACGTGAACTCTCTATACAGTACGCAGTGCTGCGCGGCGTGTGGGTTCGGTGTCTCACGCGAAGACAGTTCGGCATGCAGACGGCCGACCTACTGACCTTCCAGGGTCGAGGGCGGCCACTAATCGCTGAGCCGAAGCTGACAGATTAAGTCATTCCAGATTCAGGATGGTTAGCCACCCAGGAGCCAGTAACTGACCATTTCCATTATCTCCCCACAGTTATGGTGTGAAACCCATGCACCCCCCCCACCTTCCTCCATAGTTTCCGTTGTTGTGGCTTTTTTTTATTGTGTTATTTCCGTCTGCAGAGAAGTTGTTTGTTGGGAGATAGGCTGCTCTTTGTTGTCAGCAGCAGGAGAGCAACATTGTGAGTGGAGATGGAGCAGTTAAAGGATCAAAAGGTGGCACAAGATGGGGGAGATGTGAGACGGTGACAGGGAGCGGGAACTAAGAGCCTCTGACAAAAGCAGCAAAGCCCACAGGATGAGAACACAGGACAGGGAGATGCAAAGATGAACCGCTAACCAAGGATAGACCTAATTAAAATGTGATTCCCACTTCAGGGAGATAACAGAGAGCCCACATAAAATGAAAGATTAGACAGAAAAATCAAATGAGACAGAGGAATTCCTCCCCAGCTCCTCTTGAATAGTGACATAAAGTCTTTTTTAAGCATCCGAGTGGCAGAGTGACAGGTTGTACTGGTGCACTGCTTTATTCATTGCAGTAAAGATGACTGACAGGCAAAAAAATGGGGAGGTGAGCATAGCGTGTCACTCTATTTAAGTTGAATTAAAAGCAATATGTGAACCCCAGACTGTCAGCGTTTGCATCACCTGGCCCTGGAAATATCGACACGGATGTGTGTTTTGTCATCCGAGTGGAGTTTTGACACCAGTGAACCTACATTTGGAGGCAGTGCTGATGGCTTACTGTAGAATGTGATGTTCTCCAGCTCGGAATCTCTTTTAGTTTGGCTGTTTAACAGAATAATATTGGTTGGAGCCCCGTCAGATATTAAACTGGTATTACATCAGCTTCACGGCCTCAGTAGAAGACAAGTCTTTATCCGTGGCACATATCTATTACCGTATTTTCTGGACTATAAGCCGCACCTGTATATAAGCCGCATCCGCTCTATTTAAAAAAAAATAATAAAAAAAAGATATACAAGCTGCAGCCACTCTATTTAAAAAAAAAAAGATATTTTAGCCGCAGATATTTGTTGTTAGATCAGATTTTTATGATGTTAGATTAGATATTTAGATATTTCTGTTGTTAGATTAGATATTTCTGTTGTTAGATTACATATTTCTGTTGTTAAATTAGATATTTCTGTTGTTAGATTACATATTTCTGTTGTTAGATTACATATTTCTGTTGTTCGATTACATATTTCTGTTGTTAGATTAGATATTTACTACATGTACAGAAGGATTCTGAACTGTAAATGATGTACATGTTTGTACCTAAATAGATCCTTTCCTAACAGTGTCTTTTAACACGGCAGCAACTTTGCTGATTAAAACGGGACAGAACCAAGAGAAAATAACCGCTATTTATTTATCTGTTTGAAATCTGCTTCTACTTCTATCTGCTAAAGAAGAAGTAGCGTATTCTTCTTTGCATTTATTTTGTCTTAGTTTTGATTCTAATTCCGGTTACAGCGCCCCTAGTGGTGGAAGAAAAATCCACAGAATAGAACCTTTGTATAAACTGCTGGTTGAAAACCTATGAAAAAAGTAGCGGCTTATAGTCCAGAAAATACGGTATATGTTCAGCTTTTTGTGGTAATGATCGGATTGCATGATCAGTTATGACTTTATCTTTACCTTGTGCCTGTTTTCAATGTCCTACGTTTGCTTCCATTTGGAGACTCTTGCCGATTGATGTGATATGACCTTGGTTTCTTGGACCGGGTAGCTGAAAAGAGTGTGTGTGTGTGTGTGTGTGTGTGTGTGTGTGTGTGTGTGTGTGTGTGTGTGTGTGTGTGTGTGTGTGTGTGTGTGTGTGTGTGTGTGTGGTCTATAACTATCCCTCAGCTTCATTGAAGTCGACATCAACATATTCTGTTATGGTTCTTGGCTTTGGAAGTGAGAGTAAATTCAAACTACGGTCATAAAATTTGTGATATATGACGTGTACGCCGCCTGATCTGCAGCAATTAATTTCTGGAGTTCCTTTTTTTTTTTCATGTGCCTGAGCAGCTCCTCCCTCCTCCCACTTTTCTACTAATTCCTATCTCCAGGCTGATAGAGAGCAGTCTCCTTCAGTTTCCCCCTTGTTTGTTTTCCAGCAGGCAGCATGAGGAACTGTGTGACCGTCGGACGCGTCCCTCTGCGCGCGCGTGTGCATTGTTTGCCGTGGAGGTTGTTGCATCACGACCCAAATCTCTAAATCATTTTGATTACAGTGCTATTTTACTTTAATCGACTCTCATCATAATCACTGAGCTCTGTAATTCCCTTTAAATTGATTGCTTTACACAGCATGAAAAGTGCTTATCTTATATGTCTGGTTGCTGTCAAGATGCGTGATTTGTCATGCACAGTGAAATCAAAGGAGGACCAGCATGTTCCATCTGTCCTTCAACTGTATTTCAGACGTCTCTTGTCAGATTTTGTTTCGCACTGATGCCAGTGTACAGCATTCGTTCATCTTTTGGTAGTTTTTATATCTACTTAACACAATTTTAAGACATAAAAAAGGAAATCAGTATTTGCAAGTATCTTTTCCACAAGTTGATGAGGGAGTTCCAGTTATATTTAATATCACATAGTTTTCCTAGTACTTCAATTTGCATCCGTAATGTGTCATAGAGGAATTCAGTATCATAAGGAATACAAAGTGTTGTACTTTCTTCCCCCCCTTGTCTCTGTTGTGCATCACTGCTGTTACCCCAGGCCTGTGAGTGAATCTTGAGCGCCGGCGCACACTTGAAGTCACAAAAACGCACAACAACGAGTCGTGCAGGACCCGTGGTTGTCTCACCTCTCTTCTCAACATGAACCGCTCTTCCAAGGATTAGTGGTTAATCATTTAGTCCATGATGTGAGGGCTGGACTGCAGGACGCAGGTGGACTGAAAACAGGTGCGAGCACGTACAGTTATGCAGACGCTCAAAGTCGCCCGGCCACAGAAGGAGGAATTTTGATGTGGCCGCTTGCCCAGCGTGAGGTCTCCCTGTGTCTTCCTCAGTGCGGACTTGGAGCCATATGGGCTATTGAGAAGGGCAAGATAAAATGGAATAAATGGCATTTGCATGATAATGAGGTTCTTTAGGAATGCTGTCTGATTTCCCTGCTTTAGATCTTGCAGATTACGCTTTTTAGCGTCATTTATTTGTTCCCTTTGAACTCTTGTCAGGGGTTTTCCTCATCTTTCAGTCGTTGCCATATCAGCATCAGATAGGGGACTGCTAATTTTTCATTTATTAAAACTTTCCTGTGAACATCTGCTTTGCACGCTCAAACCAGGAAGAATCATTTGGACAAATAAAAGACTTAGGAAGGACCGTGCACAGAGCGAGAGGAAGAATGTCAACCTAATGGGTGTTGTTTGTCCCAGAGTGCCAGCTTGGGCCCCTGCCTGGATGCCTGTACAGCATGCTCGTGCAGGGTTGTGGGTTTCCTCAAACAGATGTCACTGTGCCTGCCTGTTAGTACTACGGAGTGGAATAGTCTAATCGCGCCTGAACCAACATCGTGGCCGATGCCAGACTCTGCTGGAACTGCCACCACCCAGAGAAGAGACAGGTCATGAGAGTGGCAGTTTTGTGGAGGCGTCTGTAGAAAAAAGGTCCATACAAGGGTCCCCTGAGGCGAGTTGTCGTGAGTAATGTCCCTGTAATCCAGCGCTCATTCCAGCACACCCATTATGCTTTGCTTACATTAGCTGCTGCTGTTTTTTTTTTTTGATTGTTTGTTAGGTTCGTTTCGGTGCAAATAGGTCAGTGGAAGAGTCTATCTGGAGCAGAATTAAATTCTCTAACCTGGATAAAGCTTTCACACCATGGGCAGTGGATAACCATGGCTCTTTTACAGATTACTTTATGGGACAGTGGTGCTGAATCCAGCGTCAATGATGATGTGTCAACATGGCATCGTTTTGAATGGGTCTGCATTTCCCTCTGCCCAATTTGAAATGGAAAATGTGCTTTCGCTTGTGTGATCACCAACAATGAGAACAAAAGCAATCCCTCCAAACTTCAACCACACGCATTACAGTATTTGTCAAATAACAGCGGACAGGCCAGACCTTTGAAACAGCCTCCTTTGACATGTTATCCCATCTCAGGCCATTAAGTAAAGCAAAAGTATGGAATTGGCTTATTGTCTTTCAGAGCAAACTGAATTATTTTGTGGCAGAGATTGCAACCACATGTGAAATCGAAATGTAACCACAGCTGAAGTCCCATTATCCCAATAAATCTACCCCTTGCATTTCATACCTTCTTTTTACACATAAAAGTGATTTCTGTGCTGTTTCATCACTGCGTCCAGATGACTTTAAGTCTGTGGTAACATCACTGATAAAAGGAAGTTTTTATCTGAACTCAGAATTTATTGGGGGGCTTTGTTGCGGCCTCATTAGCTCTCAGAGCGCTGCTTGAATGGCTTTATCTCTATTAATGTTTTCAAGTTTAATTCACATGCTTGGCCACTTTTTTAAAATCATTATCTTCTGTGATATGACTTCTTAGAAAAAAGAGATCTTGTTTTGGTGATTAAAAAGAAGAAATTTGATTTTTTTTTTTTTTTTGAAAGAAAAGGAAATGAAGAACATTTCCTTGCGACTCATTCTTTAATACGGAAATTTCAATCGAGATCTACTGTACAAAAGCTCCTCACGTCCTTTTCAGCTGCACCAAATTCAGATGAAAACCCAGATAAATGTCCAGAATTAAAGGCATAAAGAAAAGTGCATGCATATGATCTTGCATACGATTCCACAAATAGTGCTTTTAACACCACATGGCCGCGGAACATGTCTGGTTTTAGCACTAAGCTTTTAAAATGAATGAGTTAGTCAGTGTGCCTAAGCCAGTATCCCTAAGCTTTAGATGTGCTCATGTATTACTCTAACAAAAGTGGATGGCTCTCTGTACTTGGGCAAAAATTGGATAGTACGTTGTCTGCTCCTGCCATGCCAGAGAGAGCTGGCAGCAGGTTGCTGAAGCAGCAGGTTCGGAGGTGGTAATGTGTGTGTAAATTTGGACCTGAACGTACAACTTTATAAAGACACGTTGAATAAAAATTCTTTATCAGCCTGTCACCCCACAGGAGATGCCTCTTTTAGCTGAGTGTGTAGAGGAAGGTCCAGGGGATCTGGAGTTGAAACTTTAAGGATAATTACAGAGGCAGAAATAGAAAAAGGAGGTAGAGCTCTGTTGCTCTCAGTGGGTCTTACCCGGTCTCACCCCAGATGTGATTCGTGGAGCAGGTAGGGCTTTGTGCAGAGGGGGAGGGGCTCCTGGCTGGGGGCCAGTTCTGCTCCAACCTCAGATGGCTGGGTGGCTGGAGCCAGCGTCAGATGAAGGCCCTGGGGGTCATCTCTCCATCATAGTGTGCGCTGCAGAACCTCCCTCTAACTAGTGTTCTGCCCTTCAATGATGGATGGCACTTGAGGGACTGGAATTGTACTGTACGGGTCTGACATGCATTTCCTTATTTCCAGTGAGTCTCGCAGGAATGGAACCGCTCCGGCTTTAAGGCTTTCTCGCAGATATCTCAGAAGTCCCTGCAGTCCAAGGGCCTCACAAACTCAGTGAGGACTAAATCCAGCGAAACTGAAAATGTCCTCTTAAAAATAAAATGGAAAGAAGCAGTCCTTTTTTCCCCATCCCTCTTTTTTCCCCCTTGTGAAAGAATCAATTCTTAATTTGCAGTTTTGAGTTAACATGACATATCATGCAGTCAATAGTCTGCATGCCTAAAGCTAAATAAAACGACTTAAACTAGTCTTGTTTTGTTTGCCCAAGTATATTGAAATATTTTGCATTTAAGGTGGCATATCTGGCATTTTACTTTTTTTCTCTAAAGAAGGAAAAGTATTATTTTACTGAAGCTCAACATCTTTGTTCATATCTCAGGGAATACTTTAGCAAGTCAATACATATCTGCAGAGCCTTCTTAAATTGAAAGCTTATAGTTATGTCCGAGTTCTTGTTCTCAAGTCATGAGTAATTCTGACAGAATATTGTATTACAGTGCAGCTTGGTCCCAGCATGCATTTTTGTGCACTAAACTGCAGATAAATGTATTTTAATCCATCAGAATTCTCTTTTTTTGTTGAATATAAATATGACATGATTTGCTCTTTTTTCCTGTGGGTGACTCCCTTTCGGATGGCCATGTCATGTGCAAGGCCCCAACACTTGTCACTTATCTTGATGAGCTGTCGACTAGAACAGTGTCTAGCCTGGAGACGGGGTACTCATCAAACATATAGCCACCGCAGGCACGGGGAAAAAAACTAAAAAAAAAAAAACAGATGGTGAGAGAAAGCGCTTGAATAAAAAAGTAAAAAGATAAATAAGTAAACAACACAAATTTGTACTCCTGTTTTGCATCTGCTTCCCACCCTGTTGTTGTTCCTGCTTTGTTCTGGCCTCCTTACGTTTGAGTCCTCCAGTCCAGTTCGCAGCAACTGCCGCACTTCTGTAGCAGAGCCCCACGTAATGATTAAAAGGTAACAATTTTTAAGCTATAACATTTCAAAGCCATCATTTTTCCCAAAAAAAAGGGATCCAGACTGACCCAGACAGCTGCTGTGTGCTTGACCCAATTTTTATAAAGGTGCATTAAATTTTAATTTTATTATCGCATAATGCGGTTTTTGTTCTTCCCCATGTATGACATTTTGATGAAATATTTATATTAGTTTTTTAATGCTCCTATAATACACAGGGCTGCAGGTCCTGTGTATTATAGGAGCCTGTAAAGTGCAGGTTTGGTCTCCACTTGGTCAGACGTGTCCAGGAGTTCCTGTTGTACATATTCCCACCTCTCCCATGCAATTCTTCCATATCGGAGCGAATATTATTTTAATGGTGTTTATTGTGCCGAATGACTGGACCATCTTTGACAACTTCGGAGAACATAAATGTTAGCCATTCCTCACCAAATGCTCGCAGGCGATTACAACAGATCGGTTCGGACGACTCGTTGCCTGGTAAAATTAGACACTCCACCGTGTTTTTGATCCCATCTGCTATTTTCTCCTTCCCCTAATCAAAGCTGCTTGGCAGAGGGCATGGCGAGTAGAGCAGCATAGGGAGACTACTGCCGCTGCTCTGTTCTTTTTGCCTCCCTGCGACACAAAAGGCAATTTTCATATTCCATAATGTCGTAAATTTGAATCGTCCTGCTCCAAACCCATGGCTCTATTGTTCAGAGTGTTGTGAGAAAGGGAGCTTTCCGTCTGACTGCATTAGTGTGCTGACTTTCCCAGAGAATTGTCAGTCATGCAGCAACTCTCTATCAGCAGTAAATGGTCAAATAAAGCTTTGCCTCTCCAGGGTGGTTATTTAGCCGCTGCATGGGCTGCTTACATGACTTTCCAGATCGGATTTTGTGAGATTACGCTGATATTTGTCCATATCGGCCGTGGAAATGATCTACCTCCTGTGCTCGTATTATCTAAATCTGTTTGTGTATTAATTTTACCACTCTTATCTTTTTGTGTCACTTGTGCTGATGCATGCATTTTGCCTGCAATAGGTCCAAGACAGCCACAGGATGCTGATATAAATCTGCGCTTGACCACTTGCTTGGTAGTTGAAGGATATGATGTATGACCAAATGATAAAAGCTGTGATGGAACAGCCACGGCCAAAGGCGAGGTTGCCTAGCCCACAAAACATGGAAAAATGTGTCGCAAGACGGCAGACGGACTCTGTCGATGTTCTTTCCAGAATTCTGTGCAGGTTTAAGCTAATTAGATGCGAATGTTAGTTCTCCCAAGTCAGCCATGTTTCACATAGCAGCCTGTGGAGATCAAAGGCAGAATTAGCAGCGAGATAACGTTTCGATCGAAAGGGGAGGAAGAGCAACAAACAGATCGTGGAAGACATCCTTTTAACATGTCAATAAGATCAGCCGGTTAAAGATGGTGGGCATGAAACTCATTTATTGGAATGCGCTCTAGGGGAAAGTCCAGACAAGAATATAAGTTATTCTTTGATAGGTTAAGATGGAGATCATGTTTAAGGGAAAGTTTTTTTAAATTGACAAAAACAACATTTTCATTGTACGTTTATTTTAACCTTTAATATTCATCCTATATATTTAATTTGCTGTCTGTTAAAAGCAGGAGGAATTATCTTCAAGGAAATGTATCGAACATTATCAGAATGAAGACTGAGTGCTTAGGTTTTTTTTTTCTTTCAGTTTTTTTGCAAAAATCCAACATCTTGTACCTGCTACACAAGGCCACCGAGAGCTGCCATTGTGTGGAAGGGCGACAGAAAGGGCCTAAAGCAGACAGACGGCTTCAAAGGCACGGAGACAGTCAAACATGAAGACGGAGAAACCTTTGGGTGTTACAAAAGAACAGACAAGTGTCTCTTCAAGTAAATGTCAGACAACAATCACGCAATGAGTTGGGTGATAAAATGTTCTCCTGATTTATCAGAGCCAGATTTCTCATCACATCTGTCATGAAATTCTCCCCCCAAAAAAGTATTTTTGGATTTCATTTTCCTCATCGCCATCTCTACTTCCACTGTTAGCGCTGCCCCCGTTTATTAAGCTTTGCTCTTGCATGTTTTCTATGAACTAATCTGCAGAAGAACCAGACTTCTGCTGGTCACTGATACAGACATCCGCTTTCTGCAGCACAGACGAAAGGAGAGTACGACAAGCAGTTCTGCTCTAAGAAAAAGTACTTCAAACATTTTGTTTCAGGCCAAATCGTGCTTTCTTTTTCTTTCTCACCTAAGTACAAAATGTGTAATGGTAATAAAGGGTGGTAAATGTATGAATAAACACAATGCAAAACTATATTGCATCCAGTTGCAATCCTGAAGAACTGAGATTAAGTTTATACGTCCTTGAGCATTCCTAATTAGATCACCCACAAAACTTGATAGGAAATAAAAGTTTCCTATTTCAGGAATGAGACAGGAAGAGGCAAATGGGCCTAAATTTAATTGCAAAGGCAAATGTCAGTAAATGTGTGTATTTACACAGTATAGGCCTACTGTATATTAAAAACAAAAATCCGTCGTCAAGTTAAATAAACGTCCACAGTATTCCATTCACCATATTGTTGTAGCAATAAGTGACAACATATGTACTGAATATATATGAAGAACTAAGTGTTTGTTGAAACCCCTTCAGCATCCCTCCGTGTAGAATTACGCCCTTCATCAATTGCAGTACTCCCCCCAATGGAAATTTAAATGAACCCTATTAATAAAATAACTTGATTAGCCTCGAGAACAAATGCAAATTGGTGAATTTAGACTAACTCACTGATGGCTAACTAATGCTATTGCAGGTCAACATTCACCTTCAGCTTGGAAAGAAACAGGCTGGGAATCGTATCCAGGCTGCTCCAGCGCAAACTCGCAGTGCAGCTACAGTATATATTCAGATTTTTTTTCTCACTAAAGCTGTTATTTTATTTGACTAAACAGCAGGATGTAAACTGTATGTGCCAGCGCGAGTAAAAAAATGAAATAAAATAATAATTTGTCTTTTGAGAGGTGGAATAATTACAACATGCTGTGATATTCATATTACGGAATCTTTAATGTTTACAGTATAGGCATTATATATTTTTTCTTTATTTTCCAAAAGCTTTAAATCAATATTTTGTTGTGAAGCTTCAGAATGCAATTTCCCGTCAGTAATTGGCCAGCAAGCCTAACATATAGCTGTAGTGAGAGGCATGAAGTTGGTTTCCACTCATGCATTTCACAAACACCTCTGTGCACCAGCAGCGAAACGATTATATTACCCACAAAAGGAAATATATCATCATTTAGCACACTTTCCTCACAGTTCTCCACTGATGTTTTGAATTGCTTTTATCTGAAGATGCCTTGTGCATGTGTCACAGTTTGACAAAGCCTTAGTGTTGGTTGACATATCACACCGCATATCAGCTTCTCAATTGGAGGAGCTGGTGCATAGCGTGATCTGTCAGCAGGTGCTAAGGCTTTGTCAAATGCAGTGATACAAAAGGCGGTCTTCAAATAAAGGAGTTCTAATACAAAATGGTGGTTGGTGAAAGATCTGACAGGAGGTGCGCTAGCACCCACTGAAGCAGCTCCGGCATCTTTTTCCTGATGTGCCTCTGGCCGACATGTCCACCCATCAGACTTTGTCAGCAAGAGGCTCACCGGCTCACAGAGCCGGGAATTCAGATCTCACCGAGTCTGTGGGGGAAACCCTGACACTTGCGCTACAAACCAATTCTTATCCTGCCATCACCTTCTGGACAGTTTGATTGAGGATTGATTAACCTGTGTCCAACATAACATTTAACCTTCTCCACCTCAAAAGACTGAATTCCCTTTATGGCTTTTATGAAGCAAGACCGCTAGTTTTGGTTTAGTTTTTTTCTTAGAGAATAAAAAACCTAAGACAGGCTTGCCTTTCTATGACTTTTCAGCAAAAAGACGGGCTTTAGAACAAATATATACCAATTATCGACAGAACAACACCGGAGCGTAGTAATGCTTTTGTAGCGCTTTTGTTCACACATCATTTTCTGTTAAGCTGAGGTGAGAACGTTTCTTACACATTCTAATTTTGCTGGCGAGATGTTAAAGTGCACAGTGAGATGTTAGAGTGCGTGTCCGAGGCAACAAACACCCCCGTTGTTCTTCTGGCCTCCATCACAACGAACAAGGAAAATGTGCTTGTCAACACTACCCTTGTGCACATGTAGCAGGCTTCCTTCTGTTAAAGGGAAAAAAAGTACCCCTATAGAGGGGGAAAGCGAGGAAAAGAAACTATGTATGGTAGTTTCTGCTCACTGTGCTTACTGAAAGCAGTTGAAAAGAAAGGCTTGACATGTCTTAGATAAATAATTAGAAAACCCAGATTTCTTGTTGCTGTTCTTTACAAAGGACGCCAACCGCTGAATACATTCACACCCAGTTATTATACTGATTGTCACCACAGATGCTGCTGTCTGCTCAGATAGGGATATTTTGTCTTGTCCCTTTTGTTCCTAGGAACGTCTCTCGTCGTTCACGGTGCACGACTGTTTGCAGGCGGCACATAAAGACTATTTATGTCCATTCTGCTCGCCGGAACGTCAAAAGCCGTTCCTCCCCCTGTTATTCCTCTGCGAGCTGCAGGTCCCTCATATTTGTTCGCCATCGATCATATTGGTGTGGTGCACGCGCTGGAAAGCAGCCGGTGGGGAGAGGCAGCATTTGCAATCAAACAGAGAGGAGCAGTGTGAAATCTCAGGAAGAGGCAGCTTCCCCCATGCCCGTGGGCAGGGGATCAGACGATGAGGAAGCCTGCCTCAGACATTCAACACCTCCCACTGGCACCCTGATGCAAGCGGCATGCAAACCCACCCCTCACATGTATCTGTCAGCCGGCGGGTTAAGCTCTGTGTGTACCCCCACTCTGCCACTGCACCGTGGAGTGCATGTTATGCCGCTGCGAGTTGCTGATTCGGTGCTCAAGGTGGGAGACGGTAGAAGTCCCTGTTTTCTTTTTAATGATGTTGCTTTAAGCAAGCAGATAGTTCTGACCCCAATAAGAGGAAAAAGGTCCAGGTGCAATTTATCTCCAAGTCTACAGGAAAAGAATTCTGCTGTGCAAAGAGGAGGAAATGTCATTGAGTCACCGCTCTTCAGAATCAAATCACAGGCTCTCAAAGTCCGATCGGCCTCTTTCAGTCGCATAATAGTGCTGTCGTTGGTCCATCTGTTTTTTTTACTGTCCACACTGGCTCTCCATCCATGAGATGCAAGACTATAAAGTTTAAAAGGGTTTGTTCCAGAGTGTGGGCACATTTATTTCCGGTATACGTACAGCAGGTTTACAGGGTTGAGTGGGTGAGAAAATTCCAATTTTCCCACAGCGCCTTTGACCGGTCTTTAACCCGACAGTGACTTATTTGCTTCATAACGTCTACCAAATATTCAAACAATGATTATTTCAGCTCAGTGTGGGAGTATGTTTTTATTTGCAGAGCAGACAGGATTTTGCTGCCCGCTAAGTGGACTCCACTACAGATGGGTAATGGCCACGGCAAAAGGCAGGCACAGAAGTATAATTACCAGTATTGATCTATTTTGTTTTTTGTTTTTTATGTATGTGGAGAAATGGATTTGAGTGTGGCAGAAAGGTCTCTGCAAGTTGTACTTTTATGAAAGATGCATCCTTTCATAACAGGTTGTCAAAACACCCCGATTAAGCGGATCCTTGTTATTACATGTTGCAAAACTGCTCCGAGCTGATGTGCAAATGGAACTAACGCACACTAAAAGACATTAATGACTGCATTGTAGCAACGCGACAGGCTGCAGCTCACAAGACTCCTCATCTGTTAAACTGTCTTTTAAGAACTTTTTTTTTTTTCAAAGCCACCATTTTCTTAATACAATGAGAGGGAATGTGGACGACACAAACAGACAGGGTAATGGCCTACTAAAATCTCTGGTGTGAGAGCATCGATGTTCTCACTTGATGTGCGATTTGTGCTTTGGCACCAGTGGAAGAAAATGACATGTCTTTGGCATGCTTCTTGTGTATTTAGCTGTCATTGCTGATTTTCTGGCCCTTGGTGATGATAAGCAGGGTTCAAAATGTGCAATGTGCACGGTATAATTTATCATAACACGTTTGCTTTTACTTGGCATTCCTTTAAATAAGTCCATGTTATCTTCTCTGAAGCTCACAGTTAGTCAAAATTTGGCAATCACTGTTGAGTTCAAATACATCCTTTCTTTTGTAGGACTGTACAGTTAGGAGAGAAGTCCTTCTTCCATAAAACATTTGTGCAAAGAAAGGGAAGGCACATAGGTTTATAGCAATAGGACAAATATAATAATGAACACTATTGATTTCACGTAACCCCAACTCCAAACACTTCTAAAGGAGCAAAGTGAAGTACTTTTATCCCTAAAAACATAAGGGTTAGGTTACATCCCAGATAGGAAAGGATGTTTGGTGCAGACTTCTACACTTTTGTTTCATCCACATTTGGCTTTGACTGACACCATTGACTCTGGGTGAGGGTAGATGCCTACACTGCTGCTTTGGACCACACCAGGGCCTCACAACCGTTGCTATATCCCATGGCAAGGCTCGTACGACACATGCCAAAATCCGCACTGGACCCATTTCATGAACTTTGGGAGCATATCTGGCCCACACAGGTCTTTCTAATGCCATAACTGAGTCAGAAGTGCCAAATTTAACCCAGATCAGGCCTAGATGTTTCTGCTATGGTGGGAAGGGGCAGCGTGCTCGCCATCTTCATTTCTTCATACTGCCGCCCCTGGGGTAAAGTTTGGGTAGGAGCGAAAGGTCTGCTTGTATTCTCACGGAACCCAATAACACATGCACATTTAAATGGTACTTTTTTAATTCATAAAGATAGAAATATACCCAAGTGTGGCATATAAAATGCTTAAAAAAAAGGTTTTTCTCTTCCTTTTCTCTCCCACTACACTGATTTGTAGATGCAAAAGTGCACTGATTTTAAGATGGGGCCTCTTCATGAGGCGTAAACCTCCGAGAAGCCGTGGAGAGATTTTAATCAGGTGTGAAATCCTTTTGAGGTAGATGCCTACATGACTGCGCTTCTGCTTGGAAACTCGCTCCTGAAGCCGCCCCGCGACTCCTTCCGTGAACATCTTTTCCAGCATGAGCTCGTTTCACTGCCGTGATGCGTACAGACAATGCTTCCAGTTGAGCTGAGAAAATGAAACTCAACCCATCATGCATGTGGGAGCGCACGTGCACACACGCAGACACGCCGGGCTTCTCGTGTCTTGGTTTTCCGTAAGCGCCGCATTTACTTTTGTTGTTCTAAATTAAGCATAAAAGTGTAGTACATTCATTTAAAAATAATCTTTGCTCACTAGCATTGACCTGGTAAACAGGGGGAATTTTTAAGCATCGTGATATAATTAAGCACAAATAAAGGCACATCATTGCTCAATTGTGAAGAAAATGCGTTAAATAGCCCAAACATAGAGCTGATTAGGATTACAGGAACAATGAGATTAACTGCAACAATAGCTCAAGCTATGCATTCTTCATTGTCTAATTATTATTACCGTAATAAACAATGGGAGAATTGTGTATGGATTACTTGTGAAAGATAAATAGTAACAAGCAAGGATGATGCAATCAAAATAAATAATCTCAATTATGCATATTTAAAGTATTTAAATGTCTTGCTTTGTCTTATGATTGACTGAAGCCTTGGTGAACCAGATGCAGTTTTTTTCACCCTCAAAGGTTTGACATTTTCTGGGCTAATTATCTCGCCACTGGTCATGAGTACAATACTGATGATACGTCTTATAGGCTTACTGTCAAGCTGGCATTCTCTTTATTCGCTGTGCACTCTTACTACTGCCTCCACCACATCAGCGCTAATGGTTGCATCTTCCTGCAGCAACATCTCTGTGTTTGTGTGCGTGTGTGTGTGTGTGCGTGCGTGCGTGCGTGCGTGCGTGCGTGCGTGCGTGCGTGTGTAGCATTGAGCTCTCAGCCCTCTCTGTGAATACATTTGCTCTCATTCACACCCCGTCCACTAAAACAAGGCAGAGCATCCATGATAAACATGCTTCTCCACAGCGTGGACAGCCTTGCGCCTTACAGTAATGCATTTATCACAACAATCAGAACTTTATACGTCGGTGACATCACAGACATGCAGACATTAGCTGTCTGGTCCTCTCTCACGCATTGATCTGGCCTTCCCCGGCACAACTCTGAAGGGATAACAAAGATGAATTGCGTGGTATTTCCATTTAATCTGGGCTGCATGTGTGGCTTGTCAACAGGTGCAGTGCTTAGCAAGTCTGCCGGCAACCAGCTGCATGTTTGCCGTGAACAAATACATCAGTTACTGGATGCTTTTAGATGCATGGGATATAATGAGTGATAGCTTAAGCAAACATGTTTTGGAGCTTTCTCAGCTCGTACATTTAAATGGGGTCACTGGGTCATGGACCCATTTATTTAATTAGGAACAGTTGAATAAAACGCGGATGATAATCAAGGGCAGGGAACTCATTTCATGACTGTCAATCAATAGCTCATTGAGGAATGGTTTACTCCCTAAGGGATTCGTCTATGCCCTGAGTAACCAAACTGCATGTTTCTAGTATCTGTGGCTGTTTTCCGTTCTTTAAGTTTATTATTAGTTACAAGATCCAAATCACATTAAATAGTAATGAATTGCTCTTGAAAATAACAACACGGATGATGGATCACACATATATCAGACAGGGGTGATGTAGGATACCTCGAAATGACGGGCACAGCACACCATCTCTTGCATCCACACCGGTTTGTGGTCTGCACTCACAGTAGCACTCAGCACACAGTGCATAGCGACAGCTACATAGCAACTGCTCCTGACTGCTTAGCAACAGCTGCAAAGACCTCAAAAGGGCGTGGGGGGGGGGGGTGGGGGGGATTCATGGAGTGTTTCAGATGACACCATTTCTGTCCTCAAATGCCATTTTTTTCACTATTTTTCTCATGAAAATTGTACAAAAGATGTTTATGACCCTGAGAATCTCTCTGATTGTGCCCACAGACATCCGCTCCATCCCTGACGTGGCGATGACTGGAAACTGTACGACCGAGTGCAGCGAGCTGGGCCACTCAGATGCCTGCTGGATGCCCGGCCATCCCTCCCCCGTCCGCAAGACCAGGAACCCACCGAAGCTCTCCACCTTCGTGCCTTACCAGGAGAGAGGGAGCCTGGGACGCCTGGCGAACGGGAGTGCCAGAATGGGCGGCGAGGAGCACCGGCCGCGACTCCCGCCCTCCCGCAGTGCCTACTCCAACAGTGGCAATGATGCCAGTCAGGACTGCCCCTTAGAGGAGATGCCCCTGAGCGTGGCCTCTGAGTTCCAACCCATGTCCCCCTCTGCCCAAACTCCCAAACGTGAAATTTACCTGTGAGGAACATAGTCATCAGATTTGGTACACAACAGAGGAAAAGATACACCCACTTCAAAAGGAGAAGCAGGCTTACCATGTGCTGACGCCAGCAGCTGTTGTGTAGGTAACAATAGGCTGTGACTCGTTCAACCACTGGCATGAACACTTGCTTTTGTCATTTCCAAATTGAATTATTGATTCATCAGCATATTTATGAATGATACCACAGAGTTATTTGATACATTCACTCATTTATTTAATCGAAAATCTCAAAGGCTACAAATTCAGACAGACAAAACGGAAATGCAAATGGAAATAGCTACTTTAGAAGTGACTAATTATTGTTGTAGTTAGGCAAGTCCTATTCTGTGAAGTGATCTCTTGAATTTGAAAGTTGTGATCAGTGCTCTTGTGCCATGAGTAGATATAAATGAATAGACAGCCCGTCTGGCCATATCAGAAGGCATAACACTTTTGACCAAGAATCCAGTGAAATGGTCGTTCTTAATGTACAGTGCTGTAAATACATTTGAATGGTGTGTTCTACATATATTTTTGTCTGGTATAAGCTGAAAAAATGCCTCAGAATTTTAGCATATTTAAGCTTTTCTTTACCGCTGCTGTTTAAACTTGATTGAAACCATCTCCTGGAGTGGAGCTCGCTATCGTTGGAAGGCATTTATCTGCTCCACACTATCGTACACTGGCGCACACACACGCACACACACACCTTTGACCCCTAATCATAGTAGAATGGCCTTTACCTCCGCTCCCTGTAGAGCTCTGCCACCGGTGGGGGGGGGGGACTGTGTGGCAGCATTTAATCTGACATTATGTTCCACTGACTCGCAGCACTGTGACCTGCCGTTCATCATGAAAACGGTTGACTTGGCCACAGAACCCCAGGGTCACGATGACCAAGCACAGACCACTCACCGGACACATTCTGATTGGCTTTGCGCTCCGTGGCTGAGAATTTACTGGTGTGCCAGTGTAGAAAGTTCCACTCTGTTGAGACAATCAGATGGGCTTGATGTGTAACCCACAAACCGTTCCTCCACAGCTCACGGTCCTCTCCCCCTAACAAGAGTGAGAGCTGATGTAGATCTAATGAATGCCAGAGGAACTCTTTAAAGGAAAACGCACTTCTGTTGCTGAGAGCCACTGAGGAGATTGAGTACTTATGGAATTGAATATCCTGTTGATCTAAACTAGATATGCGCTCAACATTTAAATGATTAAATGATGAAATATTTTAACTATTCAGTCATAAATACACGACACAATGCACTATAATAGGTGAAATTACAATGTGGACCTAACAAAATAGATTCTAAAAACTCCATTTGTGATAAATATTAGACTTTATGTTAGTAATTGATGTTTGCAAATACAAATTTCAACATTGAGGTCAACTCCAGGATTCAGGCCCGGTTTAAGGCGCTTGTTAATTATAATTTTCTTTGTATCGAGGACAACATGCCTAATAAGTTACAAGGCATTTTTGTTCCTCTGGCTATTGAACAGAGAATAAAAATAGGCTATGCCTCGGGGATTCATTTATCTTTACAAAGATTTTCCAAGTGAATCTGAAGGATATGTCTGAAGGACACTATGTATTAGTCTGTAATTGGATCTTAATGATGACTCCACTAGCCTGCGTTACATCGTAGCACCAGTCGGCGTCTTTGATTTAAGCATCGATTTGATTAGATTTGTAGATACCTTTCACCTCTGCAGACTATTTCCATGGCGAGATTGTGTCGCTGAGTGAGGGTGGAGCAGCGTAGAATGGACATTTCCTAATTAAGGTGAGTAATGAGTCCTGAGCTGGGGCATGTGTGAGCACACCCCCGGGACGAGGCACCCACCAGATAAATGCAAATCCACCCACAGAGCTACAATCAGTTAAAAGGGGTATTTTTATCAGCACTTACCTCATCACGCCACCGCTGAAAAGAAAGCTTGGAATAATTAAAGCGAAAAACATACGGAAACTACTGGACGCGGCCATGATTACACAAGCTTGGCAAATATCCTGCCTTGAGGGGGGAAGAAAGCACATTATGCCATTTTCAGAGCCATTTAGCGACTGGAATAAAATTCAAACAACAAGCCATGATGCACTGTGATTAACCCCCCCCTCCCGCATATATATTTCGGAGCTGTCGATAGCTCTCTCACCAACTGGATGCAGCGGGTAGGATCACTGACCTGGAATTAATGACAAGTGAGAAAGATAGCAATGAGTGATAAAACCAATGTCACACAGCCTCTATCACGACTTTATCTCTCGGAATGATTGGACTTGATTTAGATTCACAACTGCTTTGCATCCAGATTTATCTCTATCTTAACCTGATTCCAGCCTACGTGTCCCTTGAGCAGATCTGGAAAGCATCCTCTGATTTGCCTCTTTGATCCCGAAGCCATGAAACACACAGAGGTAACTCTCAGCAGATAAGTCACATTTGTTGGGTGTTGGTCCAAATGGCACGACAGGAGTTTGATTTAAATTTCCTGCAAAACAAAAAACAATCTCGGGCACATTCCCTGCCCCCTCCCGCTCGATGAGTCGTATTCTTTTGCTCCGGCCAATAATGACCTCCTGCTGCTCACTTCTGCAAGAATATATCACCAAGTTTGCCCTTTCTTTTGAACTTGTGCTGAAAGAGATGTGCATACGTCTCTCTCAAACACAGAACTATTCTAAAAGGAGCTTGCGAAGCACCCAAACACACTCCAAAGTGTGATGAATAATGTTTAATTTGTACTTAACATTGATTTAATGTTCACATGAGTATCTTTTGCCTCTCTGTAGTGTGTATTGTATGGTGATCATTTCTGTGGACAGATGGACAAATTATTGTAATGAAACTGGAAAGGGATCTCTTTTTCTTTTCTTCTTCTTCTCGATGATTAAAGACTCTCGGCAAACTTGGTTATGTGGAAATATACAGAAAATCTGTTTGGTGGTATGGTGTACATAGATCTTCACAACCCCGTGTCTGCTGTTAAGCCGGCGGTGATTTTAGCATGAATTCCAAAGATGATTGGTAGAAACTGTTTACTCGTTTAATTTTCATTTTACTCTCTGAAATGTCAGTGCCGGTTCATAATCAAGAAAGGCCCTCTCCGAAACGAACTGAAATTAACTGATCATTTCATCTCTTTTTCCACCGTTCATCTAGAAACAAAGACAATTGCCTTGAAAATATGTCTTTGCAAGAAAGAATCTAGTTGTTATCCTAATTGTTGGTATATTTATATAGGATAAAAATGCTTGTGATGCCATGTTTTTGTACAGTTTTATGTACATACAAGTGAAGCTTTCTAAAAGTTCTGAGAAAAGCCAATGGCATATAAAAATTGTAACATGTTTTTCTTGAGATGTGCACATCATGCCTTGGTTGGGTTGACCTTTGCTGAGTCGGTGTGAATGTGGCCGTTCTATGCCTGCACTGTAGTCATTCACCGGCTCCCACCTCCTGAGGACTTTAACAGTTTTTATGTTTATTGTGAACAGTGGATCGTCTTATCTTACCAGTTTGTTAAACTCCTGTGTTCTGCTTCGTTCTGTTTCCGCATGTTGACAAATTCTCTTGTAATACTGTAAGTCCTCATGAACTTTGTAATAAAATCACTTCAGGGGAAAAAAAAAAAAAAAAAAGCAATACAGTCAGTGTTTTTCTTGACTCCTATTATTATTCATCACTTTTGACTGTTTAGTTGTTACATTTTTAACAGGTTTTGAAGCCTCGGAGCTACATTGTGTGAAATGTGTCTCAGCGTCGAGCTCATTAGGAGGAACTAGTATTCTCGTCATGCAGGGACCAGCATCGCGTTTCTGAGTCCACGGGCCCAAGAATGTTGAGAAAGTAGCAATACTGAGCTTGAAGTAGGAGAGTCCCAGGACCTGTGTTCAGCACTTCAACGAGGAAAACAATGCACCACAAGTACACATTCCCATCGTGCTCAGAGCTTAATACACGGTGTTTCTTCAAAGCACTGATGAGCTGCCCACTGGTGCACTGTTCGTGCAAGGCCTACTTACAAGGCAACTGTCTTGTGATGTTAATTTTGAGATGTCTATGCACGATTGCTTAAAGCCAGAGAGAACTGAATCTTTTTAATGGTAAATGAGGCGCGGTTGAAAGCATTCAAAGAAAAGAGGACCCATCCGATGCCAGGACGTTTATGCTCAGTGCATTCCTGCTGCATTGGATTTTAAGCACATGAACTGCCACTTTAATTGACCTAATCATTGTTGCACAGATACCATATTAACTATTCATGTGTGAACTGCAGTAATGTAATGTGAGTGATTAAACTATGTAAAGATCTTTTTCACAAATGGCCATCGAATGTCTAATTATGCGTTTAAATCTTAGTTACTTCTACTTTGCACCCTAGACATTTGAAGGACAGCCCTCTTTTTAGATCCACACAGGTTTGAAAACTCAAGTCCATACAAAGTTGGAATACTGTATGAAGTGTAAAAACCAACAGACTTCATTTGCATGTGCCATTGACCCACATTTCTTCAAAATAGCAAAAAGAAAACAGAACAAACATCCAGTTTGAAAGTGATCAAATCTATAGTATTAATAATATTAACAATTATAACAACAATTTTGAATGTGATGGTAGCAAAATGTCTCAGAAAGGCAGGGTCACGCATCCCCTAATTTTTAAACCAGCATCCACATACAGTACATGTGGGAACTGAGGAGAGCATTTGGTGGAGCCCTGGCTGAGGAATGTGATCTCAGGCCTGTCCTATAAAGGATAACGCTGATTTACAGTCCTGGCTCTTCTTCGCCGTATTTTTTTCTTTCATAATACACTAAATATTTTAGTTGGTTGTTTGGACTGCAGGTGGACCAGGTCAGCACTTTGCCATTTCTCTTACAAAGCCATGTTTTTGTAATTGTTCTTGTAATAAATGTTGTTCTTGGTTTTGCACAGTCTTGCTGAAGGCTGCAAGGCCTTCCCTGAAAAAGACCGTATGGTCTCTTTATGGTGTTCTCAAACCAGAATATTCTTTTCCGCCCTGACGTTCTCCTTTCCAAGCATGCCAGCGCAGCCCGATACCACCAGAGATGCAGACTTTTGAACTGAGCCCTTATAACAAGCCGAATGCCCCTCTCTTCTTCTGTCAGCAAGATAGTGTCTAACTAAACAGAATTTCTAATTTCGTCTGACCACATGACAGTTTTTCACTTTCCTTCAGACTTCAAATTACATTTGGCTCTTGATTATGTTCACATGAGGCTTCTTGTGCACGTGGTGCTTTAAAAAACATGTGTTGACGTTCTCAGGCATTAGTCATGTATGGAAAGTCTGTGCAGTTATTCCATGGCTGAACCCTCCCTGTTAGTGATGCAGCACTGCCTGAGGGTCCAGACCACGGGCATCCAATGCTGTTTTTCATCCTCGTCCCACATGCACCCAGACCTCTTCAGAGTCTATGAATCTTTTTTTAAGGTTTTTGTGGTTCTAGTGGCCTTTGCTGTGTAGACACAAGAAAGGGGGCGGTGGTGGCACACAGCAAAAGGCCGGGACTCAAACCCGGACTGCGTGCAAGGGTGCGCTGCTTGCTGTGCACTGACAAACATGATTTAGATTTTTTTTTCTCACTATTTGTAAATGTAGTTTTTCACCGACCGTAAAACGTATTTGTTTCTGAGAGGCTCTGCCTCTCTATCTTACGGTGGCCGACAAGGGCCAAACGCACTGCAACGGCCTAAAGGCTCAGTTATGGTTCTGCGTCAAAATGACGCCGTGCCTACGGCGTGTGGTTTGGATCGACGCAGAGGACACGCCGTCACCTGCACCGTCTCTGACGTGCACCTCCTGAAAATTGTAACTACGCGTCGAGGAGACGCCGTCCACACGCAGACCGAGAGGGCTGTGATTGGTTCGTTTGAAAGCGAAGCATTTCCGGTTTCCGGTTTGAATCAGTAGTGAACTTCCAGGGCTCTTTTCTTCGTTTATATGTGATTTTTTTTTTTGTTTTTGTTTTTTGCACAATAGTTGTCCTTATCTCTTTGATTTACTGTGACCGGAAAAAGTCGGATAAACCATTCAGAAAAAGATCGCTAACTAGTGGCCGCGGGGGGTACTGCACCGCGACCAAATGAAGAGACGGAGAAGTCCGAAGGGTTCAGCACGGCGTCACGGCTGCGGCGTGTGCTCTGCGTTGGTGTGACGCAGAAGCATATTTCAGCCTTAATGCGTCTCAGTTAAGGAAAACGGCTTCAAGTACAGAAACGATTCAAATTCACAAACTCAAAACGAGGTACAAAAAGAGGAACGTGGTGCAAATGAAAAAACGTGCTGCAAAAAACAAAGACGAATGCAGCATCATCAAACGCGCTGCAAATAGAGAAACGATGCAAAGCACAAAGCGATATAAAACGAGAAACCATCTTCAAAAGAAAAACGTTTCATAACCGGTTACCAAACCTGCAGGGGGCGCTCTCAGCGTAACAGCTCAATGGACAGACTCACGGGATGTAGAGAGAGACCGAACAGCTCGTTTTATATCGCTTTGTGCTTTGCATCGTTTCTCTATTTGCAGCGCGTTTGATGATGCTGCATTTGTCATTGTTTTTTGCAGCACGTTTTTTCATTTGCACCACGTTCCTCTTTTTGTACCTCGTTTTGAGTTTGTGAATTTCAACTGTTTCTGTACTTGAAGCCGTTTTCCTTAACTGAGACGCATTAGGCCGTTGCAGTGCGTTTGGCCCTTGTCGGCCACCGTACTATCTCACTGCCCTGCTGTCAATTAACCTTAAAATCCTTAACCTAAGAAAAACCTACTGCGCCGCCCGCCAATCAAGATTGACCATGGTTCATGTAAAAACATGCCTCACAAAAGATTGTGGCGATCATGAACATTGCATTCTGGGAGCGTGCTCACCTCTTCCTTACAAATTAGCAGAGAAAACAGCAGCCAGGTGCTGCTAATTAAATGGACTTTAATAGATTATCAGTGTGTGACAACGTCTAGAAAAGCAGATGTTTTGGCAGCTTGCTGGTCTGGAGTATCCAGGTTTCTGTCAACTCAATGCCAAGGAGGAAAGACATCAGCAGTGACACCCAGGAAGCAACTGCTGTGGCCCATGAGTCTGGGACAGGTTATAAGAACATTTGCAAATGATTTACACTCCTCGTTTTACAACTCTCTGACGAGAGAGACTATTCACAAGTGGGAAGGATTCAAGAGAGAGCTCCCAGCAAGTTCACCCTTCATTGCTCACAAGTAAAATAAATAAATAAAGAAGCAGAAGCTACATTACAGGCCTCACTGTGCATGTTAAATGTTAGAGGCAAAATTACAAAAAGACTGCCCAAGTGAAGCTCGCCAGCAGAATGCTTCTTTCTAAAAATATTATTTTTGCAAAGTTCTAAACAAGCCACAGGAGCTGACCAGCTTGCGTCACTGAGTTGACCATGATCTCCTGCATGGAAAAGTCTTCTTGAGTCAAAACCGACACCATCTGAAAAACAGATACGTTTAGGCAGAATCAGATTTTTACAAAATTCACATAAATCCTTGAACTTAAATAAGGTTCAGATTATACTGTGTCTTTTTTGCAACTAACCGATCTGCTGTTTTTGAAAAAAAATCTAACTAAAATCTAATTTAACCTTTAACATTTTACCTTTTAAAGTATTCTCTAAGAAGCAATGGATTTGATCCTCCCAACGGCCGGGCTTCCCCACCATTTGAAAGTTTGCCTGCAAATCACAGGTGAGCACACATAAAACACTCTGTTCGGTTTCATTGCAGCTGTTAAGAGTTTAGTGGGCTGTACCCGACAATATTGCTTTTCTTCATAAACATAAATAGTACATAGTTTGGACAGTTTAGCTCACACGGAGAACCAGAAAACTCCGCTGTGGACTGCAGTTTGGCGGTGTGGTGTTCATGTTGCCGTCTGAGCAGTGCTCACGATGAGATGGCACTGCTGCACGAACGCTAGTTTCCATACAGTACAGAAGTGACACAAAAGAGCCCTTGCTGGCAACAGCTAGACTTAATGTTCCCATTAAAACGAGTCTTAAATGTGTTGCAGCAAAAAGCTACAGAGATCATGGCCAAGCTGCAGGCCAAAGAGGGCAAAAGAAAGACGCTTTTACATAAATGCTGATGTCAGAAGAACTGGCGTCCATTCTTTACCCATTACAGTCTCCCCTTCAGTTTTCTATGTAGCCGATTTAATGTTGTTAAATGTGTGCTTTTCCTAGCAATCCAACAAGACCAGCTGGTTGAAAGTCTGACTCTACATCCTGATTGCAAGGAAAGAAATATTTATCCTCCTCTGCATCATTTTCTTATATATTTGATCCACTTAGACAAGCTGGATATGCTGCTGTTGTTGTTACTAATGAGTCATTAAATGAAACTTCTCGCCCCTGCTGTCTGGTATATTTGTTACTTTTGATTAGGATTATGCAAGATAATCTGTGTTTACTTTGGTTTTGGAAAGGAGGACTATTTTTTTTCTGTTTTCTTATGCATTGCAGTTGAATTGTACAAGAGGGAGAGTTGTCTGCTAAATGTGTTAGCGTAGTTGGTGGAAACACAGATCAGAATATTTGCAGTCATGAGTATGTAGGCAGTTAGTTAGCGTTAATGGCAGGGCTGTCCGACCCAACTGAACTAACATAGCTACTCTCAAGTCAAAGTTTATTTCTCTAACACATTTAAAACAAGCTCCGATGGCCAAAGGGTTTTACATGCTAGAGAAATAGAAACATCAAAAGTTATTAAAATCAGCAAGAAAATAAGAAGAAAATAGAATCATGTTGTGAGTCTTGGATAAGCTAAAGGTGAATAAGATAATAGTTTTAGTTCCCAGGATAACTCAACCCAGCTGCCGTCTCTATCAGTCTTAGAAAATATAATCGTAAACTATTCAGAAGGTCGTGGTCAAGTATCTCTAGTTTATGGTATGTTTGTGAGGTTGTCTGAGGAATCTTCAGAGTGTAGAAGATTGGCCTGGTGTAACGATCTGAATATAGACATAAGTGCTGAAGTTTGGGAGAGGGCTTGCTACAAAGCCCAAACACAGACGATCAATACCAGGTACAAATTATTACAGTACAAGTGGCTTATGCGAACGTATATTACTCCCTCTCTACTTAATCGTTTTGATCCTAATATACCGGACCAATGTGTAAAGTGTAACGTGGAGAGGGGTACTTTATGTCACTGCTTATGGCAATGCCCAGAGATCGCAAAGTTTTGGAAAGAAGTAATTTGTAATTTATCCCAGATTATCTCAGAAGATATACCTATTTGTCCACAATTGTGTATTTTAGGTATATTTCCTGATAACTTTAAAATAAACAGTAGAAAGAAGAGTATGATAACTTATTCTCTTCTCCAGGCGAAACATTCGATAGCATTGTTTTGGAAGAACCCAGACAAACCAGACATAAAGCAATGGTACAAAGAACTCTCAAATTGTCTTGCATTAGAGAAACTGACATATGCCATGAAAGGGAAATCTGATGACTTTTGGGAACTCTGGGGACAGTTCATGCGCTTTATGAGGAGTAATCCGTCGGGACCCGTACTGGATGATTCTGTTGAATGATGATGTAGGGGGGATTCTGTTTTTGTTTTGTTTTGAGTTTTGTGCGTAATGTTTTTTTATGTTTTGTCTCTGTATCTTTGTCTGCTATGCTTGTGGGTTTTTTTTCTTTCATTGTTTTTTTTTTTATTGTACATTTTATTTACAGATAACTGTATTGTTATAATAATTGGAAAAAATGTCAATAAATATAGTGTTAAAAAAAAAAGATTATAGTTTTACATAAAGTTACTACTACTGTTGATACTTGAAAGAAAACGTCAAGAACACACAGCTGGCTCTTCTCCCACCACTCCCTGCGCCCCATCAGGCCCCATCATGACGTCTCCCAAGCCTCTCCCACTTCACGAGCACGAGCTAGAGCTAGAGCAATGTTTGTTCCCAGTTAATGGAGCCAGGTGTGTGTGTGTGTGTGGGGATGGAGGTTTTTTGTCCACTGTACTAACGACATGTGGGCGGCTCGTAGATGGTGAGGAGAAGTTCAGTGTCAGTATCACACTGAAACCATAACCCAGCCTGAGCTGCTCATCCTTTATGTTTTATATTACAAGGATCATGTATCAAAATATCTGCAAATAAAAGTCCACAAAGAAACATAAAAATTAGATGAAGCAACAACTAACTTTAGATTGTCTTGACATATTAGATATTTGAAAGGTATAATTTGAATATTTCTTTCTCGCACGCACTGAATCACAAAAATGACACCAACAAGGTTAATTGTAAAACAGACAGATAAATAACTTATACAAAAACCTCCAACCAGCCCTTATCAATATAAACTTGGCATTGATGGAGGTAGAAAGTGTTACTGAGAGTGAGTCCAAATAAATTACTAATAAACAAAACCAGAAAATGCAGCCCGACTCAGTATTTACATTATAAATATACAGTATTTTTATTACAAACAGAATAAAATATTCAAGAAAAATAAAAAAGAAGAGAGAAAAGATATTGAAATATTAAAGATGAGCGCGAGATAAGGAATAAAAAAAAGAGTGGGTGTGGAAAAACTAATAATAAATTATAATATCTTTCTGAGAAAACAGCCTGAAGATATGAATTATAAAATTCTATAAATTCTGTAAAACCGTCCTGTAAGAGCGGAGCAGGCGAATACTTTCATACGGTATTTACTTCAAAGATCAAACAGACACCCTGAGACTGCTGAACAGCAGCGCTCGGGCTGCAGAACTGGAGGTATTATCATTCCTGGAAATAAAGGCACCCTCTCCACTTAATAAGCCTGTTAATCCACTCATTAGTCACATTGTCCTCAGTCATAACTGCCGCCGAACACTGTGGCCCGCTCTTCAATTCAGTGTAGTTAATAATTGTCTGCTTGCTTCTCACATTATCTTTGTGAATATTGGCAAAAACATGACTCTGGGTATAAAATGGTAACACTAAATGACTTATCACATTTAATTGAATCCCACAGGTGTGAAGGTCCGCGCTGCTTCTTCCTAAAATAATTTGATTCTGAATACACAAAGTCCCATTTACTCTAACATTACTGTAGCTCTAGTCGGAGGGGGGGCGTCGGGGTCTTTTCCAGCAAACCACAAGCAGCATATTGAATATAAAGTGAAGGCTGTCATCATTTCAGCAGTACATGCATTTGCATGCTGTGAAAGGGCTTAAGTGGTCATTTGCACATACAGACGCTCTGGCCCTTCCTCTCTCGGTCTCCAGAGAATCCCCTATTTTCTGATGTGGGTCCTGCTCATAATCTCTTGTTCCTGCCAGCGTTTTTAGTAGCGCTGAGCACATGGCATGGACATGTGTGCCATCAAAAACAATGCACATTAGCCTGCTGGGCAGGGGTCTGACTCAAACTACAGTCCAAACAGACCCCTTAAAAAAAACCTTGAGCGCTTACATTCTTTGTCAAGCACGGGGCATACTGTAAGTGTAATGCACGTTTTTCCTCTCACAGGATTAGAATTATCCCGGTGAACCATCCAGGACTTGTGATAACTCCCTGAGCTTTTGTGTTTGAAGAATGGGTCCTGCCACGGCATGGCAGCACTCCAGTTCAGTCTGATGAGTTTGTTACTCGGATGTCTCAGGGGAGCAAAGGTCCCTTACCCTCAAACCCCATTCAAAGCAAGCGGTTCTTGTGTCTTAATAAAAAGTAGCTTGAGAGGGAGTCGACCAATGCAGTTAGGGGGGAAATAAATATTGCGCACGGTGGAAGCGCTGGAATGAAATGTGTGTTAGTACTGCTGTTGTGATGGAAATGCTTCTGGGTTGTTCTGCAGATACATATTTCCATGTGATTCAATTAAGTAATCAAGTCATTATGTCACATATTCATTCACTGGCAAAATTTCCGGAATTATTGATAATTCACAAATTGGTGATTTCTGTATTAAATCAAACAATCATAAACAATCATGACTCCAAATCAAACTTAAGTTGAACTCATCTAATTGTATATAATTCCAAGTATTAAGGTGGAGCTGAAATAGATGCAAGAACCTGGAAAAGCGTATTTGTTTGCTTCAAGGTCTTCTCCCAATCCTTCCCCTTGATAACGGAAATTGCGTGATTAAGTTCTCTGACTTGATCATCTCTGATGCCATGCTTCAACTTGCTGCTAATTTTAGCCTCCCCTTCATCCCAGGGAGTGAGAGGAAGCCAATATTATCGATGGCATCTAACCTTACAGCTGGTCAGGGGCTGTTATGATAGAATATGAAGTTTTTGATGCTGCATGAATGAGCTGGAGCCCAGTGGGTGATGGAGCAGAGGTGGGGCGTGTGTCTCCGCTCTTTTGCTGTTTCTAAAATAACAGGTGGGGATGATTTAAAGTTTGACTTTCAAAATGTAACAGGCCCTCTCTCTTTTCTTTTTAAACCAGCTGATTTTACCTGCATCAATCTTAACTGCAAGTGACAAGTATTATAATAAAGGTTTGTATATTCAAGGGCAATGATTGAGCCAGATGAGATGCTCTATCTTTATTACGTTTTATCTGCATCATATTCTTTTTAAAACAATAACAGAAAAGACATTTCCGTTCGTTATCTTCCCTTGCCTTCCCTTTTTCACGATTGCATGCACATTTCTAAACCGCATGGCCATCTTCTCCATCTGTGTCGTCTTCGGGCTTCTAACCGCTTTCATGGCAGTCGTTTCCTCAGGCGCTGACATTCCCGGGATGATTTTCTCAAGATGCACATCACACTTGGATGACTCATGGTCTTTAATTGCTTTCAATTTTACTATTTCTTTTACATTCATTCCTTTTTGTTCATACCAATAAAGCTATTTGTTTTATTTGATTCTGAAGAATATGGCATCCAAACAGAACATAGTGTGACTTATCTCATCATACACCAACCAGTCGCAGGATCTCTTTCTTTCATTCGAAAATTAATAAAATGAAATTTAAAAAAATAAATCTTCTACACACTTGTTTCTTTGTGTGTTGCTTTGTGCCTCCTCCTGGGTCGAAACCAGCTTCACACATCTGTAAACTCCTGATATGAAACATCACATTATTTTCTCTATAAAGAGACAGAAAGCAGCAGCTTGGGCGACTTTCTTTTTTCCTCTTGTTTATGAGGCAGAAGAAGACGCTTGTTATCGCGTTGCCATGGTAACCTTTTGTGCTTCACCAAAAATGCCCAAGTGAAAACAGACTCGGGATGCAAGCGTCATTCTAAAATGTTTACATTGATGAAGAAACTCCAAGGGCCTAGTTCAGGCCGATCAGGAAGTCTGCGCTTCATGCTCACTCTTACCTCTCCACACTCTCTATAAGATTGTTTGTTTTTTTTTGGGGGGGGGGGGTCGCTCCCCTCTCCCCATGACTTGGGCCCAATCCCAATTCAACTTCACTCGCCCTTCTTTTCTCCACTCGCCCTTCTTTTCTTCCCTAACCCCTAAAAAAGAAGGGGGAGATTTTAGGGCACTTGTAATATAGGGCACTTGGCCCAGGCGCCTGTCCCAATTCTCCCACTACCTCTCGTTTTCATCCCTAGCCTGATCAGGAAGCAGAGAGCCAAAAGCTGTTTTAATTTCAGCTGTAGCGCTGTTATGGCACTTTATTAAGTTTTAATATTTTTTCAGGTATAAAGGTAACCTTTAAGATCCCCAACCTGGGCTCAGTTTATCCAAATAACGCCTGTTAAGAAATTTGCTCCGAAATTCCTGTCTGCCGGCTCCGGAGCTTGGATCCGCGTTAAATCGACGCAGAGCCTACGGCGTAGGTTACGTAGCCTACGGCGTAGCTTACGTAGCCTACGGCGTAACCTAACAGCCTTTACTCCGACGCGATCTTAGCGAACAACGGACAAAAAAGGGATTATGTACATTCACTGAGTGAATATTATGAAAGTAAAATATTGGTTTGCAACTAGAAATGTAATCAAAACGCATGTTTATGCAGAAACTAACTCAAAATATTGATTTTATTCCCAAAAAAATAAGAAATGTCCACCATGTTTTTTTTTTTATTCAGTCCGCAAATGACGACGAAAAGCATTCTGGGAAATTTTCATACCCCCTCGCTCGCGAAGTGAGCATCTGCAAACCCTCGATTTGAAGGGGCTATTCTCAGCCCCTCGCCCTCGTTATGCCCCCTCCCCCTAGATGAAAAGAGGAATTGGGACACCACTACCCTCACGAGAATGCGCAAAAGTTAGGGTTAGTGAAGAAAACGAGGGCGAGGGGTTCAATTGGGACGCAGCCTTGATTTCACTTTTAGATCTATTTAAGGAGAAAGGGATACTTGCCTCTTTTGCCGACCTTGTCCCCAGCTCCACCTGTAGGTTCTGATCCTATCAAGCGGAATAAGTTATGTTCATTTCCTCCAAATTTATCTATGTATGCCACATAAGTGGGGATTTCTGTAAGATCAGAGTCTTGATGAACAAACTAAAGCATTTGGAGTCTTTGTTGTGAGACATTACTGACTCAAATTATTTCATTATTTGTTCATGTACTTACCACAGTGGCAGCAAACCAAAGCCTGCATCCTGGCATTCCCATTAATCCTCCTCTAGAATTTGCAAGCAATCTAAAACTTTTTTTGCCATAACTCTGTGAACTACAGCAGCCACCTCCCCCAGAGGGCTCTTCAACAAATATTTAGGGAGTGTTCAAAGGACACAACTAAAGCCAAGTTTCCACTGAGTAATAAAAAAGTGTTTGATATATTGTTTTACGATATGCAATGATTTCTGTTTGCATCATCAAAAGTTGTGAATCACTGCAAAGTGAGCGTACAGTACAAAAGACGTTTTGGTTCCCTTCACAATTAAGGTGGAACTAGACTCAGGTCATTGTTTGACAAATCCCCTCACGGATGGATGAACTTGTAGGACTGTTAGGAGACAACAGGACATGGCTGCAGGGTTATATTCTGGACTCCAGCATCTCTCTTTATGAATTTCAAATGATACAGGTTGACAAACACTTCACACAGACCAATTAAAGTGGAGTAGGAGTACTTGTGGTGCCCATGGATAACAGATGGCATAGTCCTGGGCATGTGACTGTGGAGGAAGACATCTGCACCCCAGATGTTGAACTTGTTGGCCTTGATTTTCCATCCGTGCTGTCTACTGACACTATTCCTGTGATACCTGCCAGCGATACATGTGGCATCATCACCACAGTTGCTGCCAGGTGAGAAACACTCTGATGCATCGATGATGAATTTTGGAGTGGAGTGGATGTAGAATAGTATCCACTATAGTATAAATCTCAGCTCAGGACAAGGGGCTTCATTTTGTAATTTATAAATACATATTTTATTTAATTTTTTTTGTATTTCACTTTTGAATTGGAAGATGGTATAACTGGCATCTTGAGGACCTTTTTGCTGCCGAGGATGTCTCCAGTGGCAGGCACTCGGCTACTCGGCATCGTCTCCTACACTGGCTTTCCTTCCATCAATTATTAATGCGTCCATGTTGTGCTGGAGACTTACTTGAAGGATGTGCTGTCTCAGTATTATGGTTATTATCTGTTTTTTTGACTCATGGAAATGTTTTGCTATTCAGGAGCGTCACCTAGAAACAGGCATGAGAGATCTGAGACCATGTTGTAATTGACAACCCTATAAAGATGAAGCCAGGAATATGATGAATTGAAGGTGTTAAATTGAATCAATAGGTCCATACATATCTCATGAGCAGCCTGACTCGTAATTCAGTTTTACAGGTCATATTCACTAAACAGTGACAACATAAGTACAATTTGAGCTTGTTTTTGAGCATGCTCATCAACTAAAATTGTGCACCCGCTGATAAATATTTGATAAATATTTGATAAGGCAGTGAGATTTCTCAAATAATTGAGAAATCAGTCAAATAGAATGTGATCAAAGACTACTTTTAATGACTCCAGTTTAAAAACGTGTTCATCTGTAGCACATCCACTCCTCTTTTCTCCAAATCGGTTGCGTCCTGGCTTGTTTTGAATGCTGAGCAGATTTCCCCACAGAATTGGACGATTCTTTGCACAGACATACACATGGATGTTGCAAGGTCAGTGTACTCCCATAGTGAAGAAGCTTTCCCTTAATCAATGTGGATTTTGAATCATTGCCTTAAGCAAATTTTTGCTTGATTTAATCCATTACTAACCGTTAGGCTAATGCAACACATTGACTACAGTCTGCCTCTTTTTCTCCTTTCCTGCTGGGCTTTGTTTGTCCTATTTGGAACATTTGACACACACGATACCAACCACTGGCAAAAGGAAAGACAATTTCTTTGTGAAAGATAAACAATCCCTGAAACCACTTTACCCTCCATGTCAGAACCTTGATAGACTTATCTCAAATTAAAGCAAAAGTCTTTACGCACTTCAATTACTATGCACTTCAACCTTTTTTTGCTTAAGAAGCCCTTTATTTTGAATTCTGACTGTTATTCACAATTTTTACAATTTATTTTTCCTGCCATGGTTATATTAATGCTTCAAAACATGTTGTTTTTAACCTGAGGGCCATTCGTGATACTCATGCTCCAACAGGTGTCCCAAACTCCAGCTTTTTTTCCATCTCTGAAACTGGCCTTGGAATAAAAAAAAGTATAATTATTTCATTACATTTATTTAGATCTCTTTGATATGCAAAACAAATTCTCTCATCAACCGGTTGCAGTCACATTAGATGCTCCAAGAGTCATTCTTGAGTGTTTATTTGAAAAGCAACAAGGTCCTCATGAGGCAGCTGGAAGCGATGTGAGGGGGAAATCACTCACGACGCAGAGACAGAATTTTAGAAAGTGCTACTATCAGTTTGTTTTTTTTAGTTTTTTTTTATAGTTTCCTTTCACTTGCCACTTGGTAATTTTTTTCATCAGGCTTTAAATGTATAATTTTATCAGACATGCACGTTTACAAAACACAAAAAAATGTTGGAGAGAAACTGGCTTAAGAGAATTTAAGAATATATGTGAGGAAAAACAAAGTGAACAAAAGTGTTGAAATTAACTTTCTGAGCTCCAGAATAAAATGACTTTGTTGTTCCGAGGAGTGATTACAGTAAAGAATAAAAAAGATTAACCACAGACATAAATAACCTTTAACAAATTATTCTCTGCATGAGCAGAGTTTGTCTGCTTCCTAGCAGACAGAATAGGTGGCAGTTCTGCACTTTAAGATAAAACTCTGAAACGTATCAAGCTTTGAAACAAAGACTTTTTATAAAGGTAGGATAAGGCAAGCATTTCAAACCAAACACTTTTTTGTGACATGCAGTGAATGTTTAATGTCACCGTCCTCGATCTGCATCTCATGAGTACACTGTGCTTGTGAAGTGGGAGATGGCTGGGGGAGTTGACGATGGGGCGTGTTTTTGGAGCACTGGCAGGACAGGGAGGGGGTAGCTCTCTGGTTGGGTCCAAAATGATCCCCCCATTGCTATATGGTGAACTGGTTCCTGGTCCATTGCAGGGAATCGAATGTGGATAACTATGTGGCGAGTTCATCAAATGAGTGATTTGATTTGTCATCGCCCTCGCACGGATAAAACATAACAGACTGCTGCTGGCACATTTATAATGTGTTTGCAGCCTATTTTCGTTTTTTCTTAAATAAAATAAAATACATACTGATGTCTGTGTTGGTGGATGTTGCTTGTTTGCGTTTCCGTTCCACCGCTCAAAAATTAGTGAAATTCCCAGTAAGAAGAAGAAAAGAAAATCCCCATGAGGCATTTGCTTTTTTGCAGGATTGTAACTTTGTGAAATTAACACTGAATATAATGAAAACCATTTCATTTTCATTTTGATGATTAGTCAAATGCAATTTAATTCAAAAATACTATATTAACCCTATAAAAGGAAGTTAATTGTTGCAGTAGTCATGATTTAAGTCTCTTCCAAGATTCTTGGAGAGGTTTATTGCTGTGGGCAGGAACTATCTCCTGTACTGGTCTGAAGGATCTTTTTGTACTGGTATGAAGGATCTGCTGTAGCGGTCTGAAGGATCTTTTGTACTGGTCTGAAGGATCTCATCTAGGGTGACCCTTTGAGCTAAAAGTTTCAAAAGTTTCAAAACAAACCTTCCTTTGTGGAGCTTTAATCTTTTATTTTGAGCATCTTATTCAACATGACTTTGTCCAGCAGGTTCAACAGCGACACAGTGGAAGAAGCTCTTCAACAAATAAGACATCTTTGGCAATCAATATGTGGAAATTAAGCCTTCAAATAAACATGAGGGAGGCAGCGTTTGTGTAGCATGATGAAGAAAGTAGCATGGTTTGAGGTTTAACTGATGAGGATGATTAGGATGCATTACCACCAGAAAGATACATTCTTTTCTGGTACTTGAAGACTTTATCATCCTTTATCGCCTTCTTAATAATTACCCAGTGAAAGCAAATGACCTTCCACTGTGTAAATCAATACTAAAATAAAAGTGAGAAGAGCAGAAGAGACATGTATAAAAACTGAATTATCTACTAATCAAGCAAGCCTTACACAGCAAGCTAAGCATAATAAGTTAATCTATAACCCAAATAATAAGATTTCACTGTGAAAAGGCTATTCTTTGTGCAAATAATGATGGTAGCCCAAATAAAAATCAATATTTTATGTGTAAATGATTATGACAAGCTCCCACGTCTGCTGGAATCATTCAACAAAGCAACACCGACAATAAATTCAGCGAGGTCTACGTAACTATTGTTTCATAAAAGAAATGCATCAGTAGCTTCAGTTGCCTCTCCTCACACACAAGATGTGACTTACTTCAGTCAACAGAGCTTGACACACTGTCACTGTTGTACGGCTGATGCTAAACTGTAAACCCCATCCAATCTTGAAGAAATATACAAAATAAATCCACCTTCTTCAAAGAAATATTGCAGTATAAATAAAAAGTCTACACACTCTTAAAAGTGACAACATAAATGCCAAACTTCTTACATCTTTGAAAAATAATAAATAATAAATAAATAAATCTGACCCCCCACACCCCCACCCCTGATTAATACTAAGGAAGCACCTTTTGCCTTCATTACAGCATCAAGTATCTCTGAATAAGTATAGTAAATTCACACAGTCCTTTAAACTGCAAGGGGATCTACTGTCTGTGACTCTTTTTAGGTCAGTGCAGAAGTTTTTGACGGGACCGACTGAGCCACTTTGACTTTGCTTTACTGAAGCCAGGTCCTTGTTGATTGTGATGTGTGCTTTGGGTCATTTTGATGTGGAAATTTCCAATTCCTCTCCACTTTTTGCACCGAGTATAGACGGTTCTGTGCCAAAATGTTTTGGTATTTGGAGCTATTCCTCTTCTCGTCTATCTTAACAAGATAGATGAGAAAATGGCTGAAGAGAAGCTGCCCCAAAGAAACATTCATACTGTCAGTATGGTGTTCTATGGACGCTGATCCGTACTGGCTTTGCACCATAAAATTCAACCTTTGTCTTTGTCACATTTTCCCACATGGACTGGAGTGACTGGATTGATTTTTCTTTTTGGCATAATTCAGACAGGCTTGCATATTCTTTTTTTTTTGTAAGAAATGGCTTCCATCTTGCCCAGACTTGCCAGTCATTATGTCCAGAGAGTGTCCTGATCTTTTCAGTGTCTCTCATTAGCTCCACCATGTTGGTGTTGATCTTTACAGGCATTCCATGTTACATTCAGTGCTTTACATTTACATTGTATATATCTCTCTTTTGATTTGTACTTTTCAACAATTAAAGGAGCCGTCTGTAAGAAATGGCCAAAACTGGTACTGTAGTCACTTTCAAAATATTGTTGAGCGGCGTGTACCCTCCCCCTCCTCCCCCCGACCAGAGGTTGCCAGGTAGGCTGCAGAATGCAGCAGGAACGTAGGCTGCCATGGCTGCCATAATTAGAGCCGAGCTGGCAACCCGGATGCCGAAACAATACTGACTTGGTGATTGGGAGATAGGTGGAGGGTGGAGCTTCAGAAACAATACTGACTTGGTGATTGGGAGATAGGTGGAGGGTGGAGCTTCAGGCCAAAACAAAAAATGACAACATAAACATCAGTTGAGGGCTGCAACTCCTCTTTTTAAACGGGAATATCCTGGCTTGAGTGCTGTTGTCAGTGACATAAGTATTTGAAATGAACATGATTTTTAAATGTCTGTTGACATATCGGGGTCATTTTATGATTTGTTTTATTATTGCTCTTACATACAGCTACTTTAAGTCCTGCACTTCATTTGTCAGCTCTTCGTAGGTCTTAGGTCTCAGTAGACTGTAACTCCAAACAATCAACGACAGCGTCGGCTGAGTTTTATTTGGTTTTAATCTGAATCAATTTAATTGACAGTCTCATTTTGATTGTCATGGTTTACTTTGTCATGTTTTACTTTGACGACATTAAAGCCCCTGGCATGAAAAGGTTTCTCACTTTTACACAATCAGGACGTGGTAGGTTATTCGTTTTATTTTCTATTTATATATTGTACAATAAAAAAGTCCTAATTATTAAATATTGGCGTTTTCTCCCCTAGATTTTTGTTTGTTTGAAGATCACATTGAAATTGTGTCAATTCTGACATTTATGTCACAGCCACTTTTATCTTAAGGGTGTGAAGACGTTTTATATCTGCTATATGTGGTGAAAGGGACATGTAAGGGGGTTAAAATCACATATTCACTTTTAAACAGAGCTCATGGACCGTGTTAGAGGTGAACATACACATGCTAACGGGGGGGGGGGGGCTTACAGAGCTTAAGACACACTTGGCATCAGAAATGTTTGAGGTGTGGCACGGATGAGATTGGTTTGTTTTCTGGCAGCAACTATGCAGACCAATGATATCTGAAAACACACACACACACACACACACACACACACACACACACACACACACACACACACACACACACACACACACACACCACCAAATTAGATTTGTGCCCTCCTCTGAAATGCATTTCATCTCTCCATCATTCTTCAAAGGAATGGCTGCTCATCACCATTGCTTTCGGTAGGGACTGGTCACCCTGGTGTCCGTGTCAGCGGAGGAGAAGCTGCTGGCTCTCTCTGGTGCCGGTATGTCATTTTAACACATTACCTGTCATTACCTGCTGGGGTGCAGTGTCAGGAAGTCAAGCTTATTTTTATACGAGTGTTCGCAGATGTGCATCTCCTGCCTTTGATACATTTTTTAAATGATCCTAGTTTGTGTGATCTCACAAAAGAGAGAGAGAGAAAAATGGGTAGGGCTGGAGAGCACAGTGTTTCAATGAAAATGGGAGTATTACAACACCCACTTTCCCCACAGCTGCAATGCCCGTGAGATAGATAGATAGATAGATAGATAGATAGATAGATAGATAGATAGATAGATAGATAGATAGATAGATAGATAGATAGATAGATAGATAGATAGATAGATAGATAGATAGATAGATAGATAGATAGATAGATAGATAGATAGATAGATAGATAGATAGATAGATAGATAGATAGATAGATAGATAGATAGATGCATACATAGATACATGCATACATAGATACATACATTTTTTATTTAAAAAAAACAAAGCTTATTTCTGTGTTCAAATCTTTGTCTCAGCAGAGTTACTTTTAACCCGGGTACTTGTCTACTTCAGAAATGGCCTGCTTTGGAGGAAAAAGAAAAGCGTATTCCTAGTGCGTGGAGGCCTTACACAAAAGCTTTCTGTAGAGTTTTCTTTTTTCTTTTTAGTCTGAGCAGTTTCACAAATGTATCAGTTTAGTTTATAGATATTCAGCATCGAGCTGTAGGAAGTACTGCAGGGAAACACTTCTCTCCTGTATCCTTTTCCTCAAGATGAAACCACAACTCAGCTACCGCTGCTGTTGCCTTGGAAACCTGGTCACTCTCACTCTTTTACCCACACTCTTCACCACTCGCTTCATTAAGTGCGTTGCTGCTGGCAATTATAATAAAACCAGCGGCAGGGCTGGCTGACTTGAAATGCAGTCTCCAATTAAATACTTTCAAATAGCAATGTTTCTTCAAGCTACATGTACTCTCTGTATAATAAACCATGCACCTGGGACCTATATGCTTCTAAAAGATTGCACCATGCTGGCTATAATGAATAAGTTCAAAAATCTATGTCTTTTATTACAGTCACTACAGTCGTAACAAGGATCAGACTCTGCATTGTTACTTGTGAGGCTCCTTCAAAAAGTAGTTTGAGTCCAAATAAGCAAAACAAAATTCCAGACATTTCCCTTTTCATTTAACAAGGAAAGACAGTCATAATCTATAGATTGTCATCTCAACAACAGAGCAAAGCAGTTGATTTCATGTTCATTAATGCAGTGTCCTGTACGTGATTGATAAATAAACAGTGGAAGGAATGGCCCTTGTGAGCCTGCTTAGACTCGTCATTTGTATCGATTAAACAGTACTTTTACTTCAACTGAGCACATTATTAAAAAACGAGGGCGTAAACCTAATATATATGATAACTGATAACATGATGATTGCTCTATACGGGAAAAAAATGTTCAGAAAAAGCACACTTTTTATGTTTCTCATAACACATCATGATTAATTGAATGTCTCCCATAAGCTGCCCTCACACATCTAGAACTAAAAATAGAGGAGCAAACAAACCACGTCCAAGAGCGGGCATGGAGGGCAGTCGCTGCATCCATCTTTGTAGCTGTGCTCTGTTCATTTGCCACTTTATTACTTCCCACCTGAGCTGACATTCTGTGGGATCAGATGTGTGTCAATATAGTGCAATAAACCAATAAGAATAATAAAAAAGACGATAAAAACACAAGCGTGGAAATCAGAGAAAAAGGAAAAAAACCTTAAAATTGCTTTTTCTTTTCTTCTTTGATCAGACTCTTGCTTTCACTGTCAGCTACCTGTTGCCAAATTCGTGCATCCTGATGTTTTGTCAGATAATTCGTCTGGGTTACGTTCCACGTGGTTTATAAGTTTCAGAAAGACAAACGACTCAATAGTCTAATTTGTTGATGAAGGTTCCCAACTGAATCAAATGACCAGTAAGAAAAATACCTTCAATAATTCCTTTTCATAGTGTCTGCACTACTGGAAAGCAAAGAATGTTTCACAGATCCTCGTGGTCGCATTATTCAAATCCCTGCTCATTTGTTTCTATGCATGTCTCGCAACTGGGACTCATGTAAGTAAATATGAGGACAGTCAGATACGTGAGTAGCATAGGGACGTACTCAGGGGAGCAACTACCTACTTTCTGAGGGGTATGCACACATATTAGAGAGAGAGGAGGGGAGGTGAGGGAGCGGAGGGGCGGCCAACTAGTGACATGCCTCTCTGTTATTGATCATTTCATTTACACATGCACAAACCGCTGTTAAATAAAGAAAATGCGGACTCAAAATATCCCCCCCCCATCGCTTTGGCGCCCCATCAATCGCCCCGCCCCTATGCGGCGCATTTGTGCCACTGTATGTCCTCAAGAAAGCTAAATATTTTACCTTCATGGCTTATACTTTCATATATTTTCAATAAATCTAACCCTGTTATGAAGTAATACACACTACAGTGTATTAGTGGATAATGTATTAATATACTAATTGAATCAAATTGATATGAAGGTGTTATGTACCAACATGCTTTTTATTGTCTTAACTGCTTGATATTTTCAGTCAAGCCAGAGGAATCGTATCAGCAAAGGCAGAAAGTTTTTCCTGTTATTGAATATTCAACGCCATGAGTCAGGTAAGATAAGCAAACACAGATAAATAATTCATTCTGATGTAAACTCTGTCATCACTATGTAACAGAATAAGCTGATGGATAATAGACCACATCCAACAGTCTGAGGGTCTTTGTGTCTGGCTAAAGCCACACATACTTTAAGATATTCTTTCAGAATTTGGTCCCAGTTCTAGCCTTTGGAATAATCAGAAGGAAAATCCTTAATCTGCATGTTATATTATCAGATTCTCTTGTGGTGTGAAGAGTGTTGGGAAGGTTCGAATCTGCTTGGGAGCAGTTTCGGTGGGTGGGATAGAAACAGTCCAAACATTACAGTGGTTATTACCACATGTTTGTCATTCACCAAGAGAAATTGTGACAGTCGAGATGCTGTGTGTTTTTATAAATGGAATCCTTCATTGTGTTTTTGAGTCACATGTAGATACTCCCTTCACTGTAGGGCGTGGGAACGGTTGACAATGCATTGCATTATGGGGCATGGCAGGCTTTGTCCAGGACTTGGACCCAAGTCTGATTCAACCCCTAATTTCAATGACTAATGACTTGAGTTAAAGTTGAGCATTTTTGATGCAGTTGAACATGGGCTCGTGCATTAATTGCATTTGGGCTCATAAATCGGAGAGGACAGGTCATAATTTTTTTTTTTTTTTTTTTTTTCACAAATTTTCATGCACGATTCACGTTCCCACATGAGTTCACATCGTACATGCCTCATGTTTCTTAACAATGGCACTGCTAAGTGAAAAAGGTATGGAGGAGACGATGGGGACAACTTCCAACTTCAGTCATTGTCTGGGAAAAAATCACCCAGAAAAGTGATACGATAATGTTCTTTGCTCACTTTATAGCAGGAGCAGAAAAACTGTGAGCGGGGAACTTGCTGACTGATGAACGAGAGTTAAAACCTTTTTTCTTGTTGTTTTTCACACCCTGCTAACCAACTGCTGCCAAGCAGAGCCACGGCTGTAGCTTTAGCTTGTTGATGCTAAAATGGGGCTAACTTATGGCCCTTTTCCACTAGTATCTACTCAGCTCAGCTCGCTTCTACCCGCCACGCCCCCGTCTTGCACTTTTCCACTACGGGCCAAGGCGGGTGGAGCCGTGCCAAGCAGATACTTTTTCTGTAACCATTCTGCCGAGGTTCTAACCGGGCTGAGCCGGCACTATATGTGACGTCATCACGCTCCACACCACTGATTGGTCGGGGGGCGGGGCAGTCAGACATTTGAATCAGGAAGCGGGAGTCAGCGCTAGAGCGACTCGCGGCTAGCTGCAATTTTATTATAGAGCGCAAACGTCTGTTTGGTGATCCAACTCTGAGGTGCAGATGTTCATAACCCTGGTGGCTGACGAGAGAATTAAAAAAGGTATGTAGACGGGCGATAAGGAACGATCAGATCTACCAGGAGCTCTGTTTTACTCACAGCCGCTCGCGGCTCCAGCTGATTTCTCATCTGCGCCGACAAGAACAAAGGGGTTGCGCAATCGAGTATGTAACAGCCGCTTCACCCCAACCCGCCCATTTCTCACCTGGATGTGGAAAAACAAACGGGGACAAAACGGGTGGAGGCGGGACGAGGCGTGACGAGGCGAGTCGGGCTGAGTAGGTGCTAGTGGAAAAGCGCCATTAGTAACATTAGCAGAGATAAGTATTTCCCACCATCATATCATACTCTTGGCCTCAATGGGGCATGCTAGCCATGCTAGTAGCTACACAACATCAGTACAGAAGTGGCTACCGACATTGTAGAGAAACAACAATTATAAGATGACAAAGAATGAAAAAAATGAATAAATAAATGAAAACATTTAAAAACCCACACACACAGAAGGAATACAGGTGAATTACCAAAAACAGTGGACAGTGACATATTCTCAGAAGAAGTGAGAGCATATTACTTGAGGATTTTTTTTTTTTTTTTTGAACAACCAAAAACTACATGAATTCTGTATGTTTCTTTGTGTGTTTGTTTTGACGTTAATGCCCATTCAGCTTCAGCAGCCAGGAGACTCCACTGTTAACCAACCAGCCTGAGTCCTGCTGTGCTGACGTACTGGTAGAGACAGCTGGCCACATTACAGTGCACAGTAGGGGCTCTTCGGATTCTGGTCAGATACGCTAAAAATTGGATTTATGCTCATGATGTGAACTTAGCCTTTGATCCATATTTGATTTCAGAGTGGACGGATGATTCCAACCGCATGTCCAAGTGAAGCACCTGATTTGTGGTTCTTTTTGTGGTTTAAGCAATACATTCATATTTGATAAATGTGTGGTTATTAAGCAACTTATTTTATCTTCACTACAAACTCATTTATACATAATTAAAAAAAAATCATAGCAAAAGATCACAACAAATCTGAGGTAATAACAGCTATGAACAAGTTATTTCTACCGTTGGAGGAGTTGTAGAGTGTTAAATAAAAGACACTGTAGAGAAAGAGCAAAACTGAACAGTATTGCTGAAAACTAATGTGCCAATCTGCAAATGCTGTCATCATAAATGAAGGTGTTACTCATACAAGCTAAACAGTCACACTGCATACTAGCTTTCTGTATTTATCTAAACATGCAAGGCAGGAAAGTAGTGACAAGTTTTCCCATTCTTCTATGAAAGTCGTGTGGCCCACAACAACAGTGCTTACACATGAAATACATGCAATAAAAAAAAAAGGAAATGATAAGCAGACAGAGCAACTTTAATACTCACTACCACTGACGTACAGAACCAAACAGATAGCTAAAAACATGACGACTGTTACCAGGAGTGCCATGTGGCATGATAACATCATCCCAAACACCGTAAAATGTTTTTTTTTGTCACATTTTCTGTTACGATCTAAAACATAGTTAAGCATGGCCAGACTTAATCATTGCTTATCTCAGCAACGGAAAAACAGAGCACTGAACCAACTGAAGACGACAATATTTGTCTTTTCCCATAATTAAAAAAAAAGATGAGTGTTGTAAATTATAGAACTGTAGTAACAAATTAAATAAACTAATCAAATAAACTATTACAAAAAGCACTTCAATTAGGTACAGAAGCAATCAGTTTATTTACCTAATTAAGTCTTCAGATATCTAGAGCCCTCCATTACTTTGCTTGTGTGAGTTTGGATTGAGATGATGTGAGTCATAAATGTACCTTTTATGATGTTTTACTGCATCATTTCCACTGAACTGCTCCGGGTGGTTCGTACGGTCACCCGAACGCTCCGGTCTCCTTCCACTCACTGAGCCGAGCGCGGAGAGAGCAGTTCATGTGGAGGGAAAGCAAGACCTCGCTCTCAAGGGGGCAGCGGCGGTGATTCACTTCCACAGAGAGCAAGGTTTCCCAATAAGACACGTCTTCAAAAGCTTGCAAGCCAATGATGATGCACGCCTGGAAACAGAGTTTCAATTTCTCGAAGTTTGTGTCAGAATCACAAACAAGGTCAGGCAGTGCAAATAAGAGAGCTGGCAGCTTAACCGCAAGACTGTGAAGGCGAGTTTGATCGGTGAGACGGAGGCAGAAGGAGCTGTAAACAACCAGCAGCTTCAACCATTACACAAATAAATTGCTGTCAAATTTCCCCCATTACTTCATGTAATTCTTTTCTGTCAAGTGCACATCTCTCTATATGTTTAAGTTATTATACGAATACAAATACCACTCCATCACTCTGTTACTGCTGGACAACATCCAGTGATTCCATTTGCAGACACCAACAAGTATTCTCGAACGTGATTAATGATGCTCAAAATAATTTCAAAATTAAAACTGATCACAAAAATACAACGTCTTCAAGACCTATTTTCCTCACACAGTTTGATAATTGTTATTATGTGAATAATTTAAACAAGCTACAGGTAAAAATCTATCAAATAAAATCCCCTCTGCGCACCTATCTGCTCTACAAACATGGATCCAGATTCGTTAGGATTCACTTTGTCCCTCTGTCAAAGTAGCAGAAAATAAATTCCAGATTCAAAACGTTCACTTAACTGGTTTGTCCAAAAAGAGCCGGGGCTTAAAGGTGAACTCAAACGACGAGGCGCAGCTGCAGCCAGGATTGGGAGCTGGCTATGATGCTGCAGCGCAGACTGAGATTGAATTTTAGCATGTTGCGATCATTTATTTTACAGGGAAAAAACCGCCACAAGGAATGCAAAGTCTGCGGTCCAGGTATAATCTTCAATAATATACAGGTCATGAATATTCCTTTGCGTTCACCGTGAATCTGAAGCTGAACATCACGTATTCCTCATAGCCTTGCTTTTAAAAGTTTCTGAGGATTCCAGTCTGGAGCATTACATGGGCTGCTCATCTTAAAGATGCTCCTGTTACAAAACAATCGACTCTCAACGAGACAAGCCTGCATGGTACTAATATGTGGCATTAAAATCAGCTCTATTAAATGCTAAAATATACATTTCTTTAGGCAATAATGTCTAATAAACCCCCCTGTCAGGATGAAATTTACCGCATCAGGAACAGGAAACATCGACTGCATCAATGGGGTTTGCATTACATCCAAATTAGTATTATTATCATCGCACCAGAGGCAGTAAATTCTAATGGTTTATGACTTTATTGGCACATTAAAACACCATTATCAGCAGTGTGTTGTTCCACACATGATTCCGAGCTGGAAATCTCCAAAGTTTTGATACAGTTTGTTTTATAAAAGCTTGAGCAAAAAAAAAAAAAAAAAAAACATACACCACCAAAAATGTATTAATAAAAAAAATCCTTGTTCTTTTGACTTGAGCCACTTTTAGTTCACATTTCCCAGCGAGCCCCCGCAGTCCTCCCCTACACACCTGCTGGCTTTCAGGGTCGGGGCTGACAAGTTAATGCGGTTCAGGTGTTGTAATTGAAGATTGCCACCAGCTGGTTGTGGTGTAGCTTGGCAGGGCAGACAGGAGAGGAGTTGGCTATCGGGCTGAACAGGTGAGTGGTGTTTCAGTACTGCTGGCCTTGGCTCACAACGAGCCCCTTGTTTATGGAGAGCCACTTGTGTCTGCGGGCTCCGCGTGCACATAACGGCTCTAACACAAAATTAAAAAAAAAAGAGAAAAGATCGAGTGCTTCATTGAATATTAATTTGAATCTGAATGTACTCCAACATGAACACCAACTAACCTCTTTAGCATTGTCGGTTTGGAAATTTAAATGAGAGAGAAAATAAAGCATAAAACTCAACTCAAACAGTATTTCATTGTCTAAACAGCGTATGGACTGCCTGTGGCACCAAATATTCACTTAGCTTAACGTAAACCACCCACACACCGAAAGACATGTGGGTCGGTAGTAATTTGCACTGGATTTCAACCAGCCTAAGATGTTGTTCCAAACTCAACACAAGCTGTCCGCTTCCTGGGGACAACTCGCTTGCTAACCCTTTGTAAATGCTCTCATTTATGTCTTTGTACGTGATAAATGTAACATTTATACTGTGTGTTAATCTACCAAGCCAAAACTATGCGAACAAACTGTATTTAGAGAAGCATCTTTGATACCCTATCTCCAGATGTCCAATCTAACACCCCCTCCCTTCCCTTGTTAAGGTTAGCAGTCTAAACTATGCATTTAGAGGTCATGGGGGTATTAACGACTTTTATTAAGAAAAAAACTAAAATGCTTGACCTCCAGCCAAGTCAGCTGCAGACAGCAAATACTTTTCTGACATGTTGTTTTATTAGGACCAGATCTCTTCAAAGAAAAATAAGAAAAACAGCTTTAACAACACTTGAAAATGATCCTAAAACATTAATGAGCTTATCAATGGCAGGCCCTGTGAAGCTGCACTAATCTGGAGTAGACGGGCACACACCAGCCCCTTACTGTACATGCTCGTAAACGCATCGTTCTTTTTATAAGGTCATTTTTAGCTGCTTCTGCCAGAGGGACATGGGATATGAGAGCAAAGAGAGAGGAAACATTATCCAATAGGGCTGAAGAAAAAGCTAAAGGGAGAGCGGCTCAGATTCTCAGATTGTAGAACAGTCTGTAACCCCTCTGAGCGTTCCCTGCAGCTTTCAAGAAATCTGAAATTGGTCATTGCATTTACACATTGTGACACCTGGGTGGAGATGGGTGCAAGCCAGAATCTAATATGTGTCTCGAATAACTACAGTAGCACCGCACAGTGAGCAGCAGCAGTACTTTGAAGATAGACAAGTCAATAAAGACTTACTTAGACCAGCAGATTGTTTGTCAAGTACAATTACAGGAGGAAAACAACATCTGGGACTGATGCTATCTAGTTCAAAATGGGTAGAAATGGAATAGCAGGTGAACATGAATGAATAAAGATGGACTGGAATGGAACATGTAATTTAAGAAAAGCTAAAAGAAAGTGGGAAAGCTTTGCGTGAAAAAACTGCAAGTAGGACACTGCTCAGTCGGTTCAGTTTTGTGACCTTGTCTGTACAGGTTTATACACAGTTCTCCCAAATGTTGTACACTTGTGATTTAAAACACCTTTTAAAGGTATTGTTTTCAATCGTTATCTCGTAACTTTATCGGTGTGCTTTGAATCCTTGCGATGTTGTATTGCCCAGTTTCAGCCAAGTCAAGCCAAGAAGCTATCAGACGGATGGCCTCAGATTTGACTTTACTTTTACTTTTGCATGCAGAGGAGCTCAAGGTCAATTTGATGACTGAAACAATAGGTCCTGTGCAGAGGCGGATCTAGGGGGTGGCTACTTGGGCTCAAGCCCCGAATGTTTTTCCAAAAGCCCCGGATCCATAGGCGCCGGAACCGTGAGTGCTTAGGGCCCCGAGCGCCCACGGAGATGGCCGAGCAGGCGAGCCCCCATGTCAACAATCACTGATTGGCTAAAGCGGTTTTCACACAGAGGGCGCACAGCGGTAGCTGCTGCCGGCTTTCCCATTCATTGTGTACGCGCAAGAGCGCAGGGTCTGCCGCCGAGGTCGGCGGCGCGCAACAGGGCGCACGCCGCCGGGTTGGGCGCAGACTCAGCGCAGAGACGGCGCAAGTGCCCGGATCTGAAAAAACAAAAAAAAATCGTCTGGTCTAAATGTTCAATTGGGGCGCAAACACCGCGGCAGGTCCGTCTCGCGCCACCGAGCTTGGTGGGGAAGCGTCCACTCTGGGCGCAAAGCGCCGACCGAGCCGGTGTTCTGTCGATTTCCGCTGCTTCGTCTAAAAATGCTACCACGGCATAAACCGATAGTGCCTATCTGTCGTGTTTTGCTACCCTATCAGAAAAAGTTCCTTAATGGTTTTCTACCTTTTGCAGAGCAACAATCTTACTGTTTTACTCCCTAAACCACTTCCTTTCCCCCCAAGTGGTCCTTGTCTCTTGCCAGGCCGTTATTGTAAATAAGAATGTGTTATTAATGACCTGCCTGGTTGAATAAACGAGAATGACTGAATTAATATCAAATAAAGCGATAGAATTGTTTTATTTTTCCTCTTTATCATATTATCAATTTTAAATCAATATTTCGGGGTAGCATAATTTGATAGTCCAGTAACATCCTATCAAATAATGCTCCGGTCACTTAATGCATTCAGTTAAGATACTATTCACCTCACTGCCACTGCAGGATGAATCTCAGCATTCTTATACCTCAATTCAGCCATTTTAAATCAATATTTCAGGGGTAGCATAATTTGATAGTCCAGTAACATCCTATAAAAAATAAGCCCCGAATCTCCTGACATCCTAGATCCGCCCCTGGTCCTGTGGATGAAGACTAATCTCAAATCATCAACACCCCCCACCCCTGCTGGGTTCCACATTTACCAAGATGCAATTGTACTGATATGAGCTTTTTTTTTTTTTTTACCTTTTTCTTCCACCACTTTGGTCTCACCTGTCCAACGTGCACTGTTCCAGAGAGATATTTTTTCTCTTTCAGAGGTAATTGTGCAAACCTAAGTTGTGCAGCCACATTGTTTTTAGAGAGAAGTGATATCTCCTCCTGGGGAACCTTCAAAACAAACCAGTCTTGATTTCTAATTATACTGTCATAATCTTGAATGTTTAAAATGCAAACCGAGGCTGGTGAAGTCTCACACTTCTTGGGTTTTTTACAAACTTTACTGAGCATTGTGCATTCTGACCTTCCAAGAAAGATTGGCAATGGTATTCTTATTCACAAGTGGGAAATAGTCCTGTACAGCAGAATTATAGGTTCCCAATTGTCACAACCTTTCCCCGGATATGGGCAGCTGAAGTTGCAATCTTTGGTACTCGATCACATTTTCATTACAGAATTTAAGAGTGTGGTCACACTTAGCATATTGGTTCAAATAAAGTGACCTCCGGTGGATGACCTTGTTGATGGAGCTCACTTGGACAGGTAGAAAAGGCTGCCACCTGTACAAGAAGACTGTGACACCTTGGATAGGTGAGTCTCATTCCGCTTGCAAATGGCCCAAACCATGTGCCCAGTCAGGTTGTGACATTTTCCACATTTACTCAGTTGTCTTCTGGCCCGTTCAGTGTTGAAAGGTCATTGTGAAGACCAGAAAGAGCCAGGAGTTTTCAGCTTATTTCTTTTCAGAAAGTACAGAAGTACAAGTGCGGATGCAACCTAAGACTGTATAAGGGTTCCACGATGTCCTGGTACATATGTAAAACTTTAGAATAGTACAATCCCTTACATCCCCACATGAACCGAAAAACGGATTCAAACAAATTATCCAAAAACTCAGAGAGGTGAAAGAAACAAGGAAATATACACACAAGAGTAACGTGTGGAGCCCAGTGAGCATATATATAAAGCATATATCTTTACAAGATTTCGTTTTACATTGATCATGTCCAATTAGCAGAATATTTCTCTGTTAATAAATAAGTTTATTTCAAAACTTTAATTCATGAACCTCAATGAAGATACAATCTAACAAAATCCATTTTTTTTGTGACGAATGGAAATTCCTGCTTCTAACTAAATTATTCCTTTCCTGCTCACGCCTGTGCATCGGCTCTGGAGCAAAAAAGGTTTCTAGGTATTTGACAGACAAAGCTTTTCCTACATTTGAAGTGCTTCATTATATTTAAATAAGGGGGAAAAAGTGTGGGAGGAGGAGGCTTGTTAGATATCTTTTCTTCTTTTTTTGGAGGAATATTAGCTTTCCGTTCATTAGAGCTTGTAACAGTTCTTTAAGTGCAGAGTTTGCAGCCCAATCATCTTACACTTTGAAATAATCACCTGCCTTACACAATCTGTCAACCTTTTACACAGCCCTTTAGGTGATGAAGTAATTGGCCATGGTTCACTTTCTTCAAGGAAGGAGATACTAGTTCATCTTTGTTCCAAGTGTCTTTGTCTCTCTGGGTATTTGATTTAGGTGATGGTTGAATTCTTTTACAAAACAGAAACACCCAGAGACCTTTTCATGCAGCGCGTTGACTTTGTCGAGCAGTGAGAGCCAACTGTCATCTTGAGCAGATCCAAATAATTGATTGGGTCATTATCCTAATGCCATATTTTCTCTGCGTGAGACTTAACGTTATTTGGTTGCAGTAACCTATTATTTCACCAGGCGTTTGATCGCTGAATTAATTTGTGAGTGGTTACCAATTTCACAACATACATAGCCGCACAGTTGATAATTTGTTCATAATTCAAAAATGACTTTGAGAGTGGCTGTTGAACCACAAATCAAAATGTTAACAATAAACACTTTAGGCTGGATAAAATATCCTGGAGGCTCACAGTTTCTGAAAATGTTCGCAAAAACAATCAAACATTTGTTGACTGATATTATCTGGGCTGAGAGGCTTTTTCAGTCAAGATCAATATGAGATACAAACAAAGTGAATATTACTTATTGCAGTAAAGCGTTTCCCTGAGGGAACTGAACAAACGTATTGATGTGAAGTAAATATGTTTTTGGCTTGTCTATTTTTTTTTTAATTAAGAATCACGCACATCTTTACAGCTGATCCTCTTCCTCAGAGTGTCAGAATATACAAAGGACTGACTTCCATCTTCTCAGGAGTGTAGACAGGAAATGCACAGAGAGCGAGTCTTTTAAGAGGCAGCGAAAAGGGCAGAGGCATATTGAGGTGGTGTGGGGTGCGGTGGGGTGGTAGGTTGCAGGGGGGGGTTGGTATGCACATCGCTCACGAATGTCAAACCCTTGGAGCTTTGCCTGTTCACTGCTTGATAATTGGTCATCCATCTACTCTCCTGTGATCACCAGTTTAGTTCCAGCTCCGTGACTCAGCCATTTATTTCTGGTCTCATTGCTGCTTGTTTGTTTCCAGTTGTGTAGTCAGCTGTTTACTTCTGGTCCTAAGATCAGGAATTTATTTCCGGCGCTGCAGCCAGTGGTTTATGACTGGTTTCGGGGACTTTGCAGGGGATGTGTGTTGCTGCAGCCATTTTCTGCTTGATTTTATTAATTGGCTCCAGACTTACTTAATGCAGTGGAAACATTGTGGTTTGGCAATAAATTCTAGCCAGAGAGCGAGGGAGAGAAAAAGGGCGAAGCATGTTTGTTCTATACATTGAGGGTGATATATTAGAGAGAGTGTGTGTGTGTGTGTGTGTGTGTGTGTGTGTGTGTGTGTGTGTGAGTGTGTGTGTGTGTGTGTGTGTGTGTGTGTAAAAGCACAGTTGTGTGGATAATATGCTGCTTTCTTGCCAGCAAACAGGCATGTCTGTGTCCTCCCTCAATCGTGTTTAGTCCTTTTCAAGTAAGAGCACTTTTTTTATTAATTTTTAATTAAATCTTAATTTATGTATTCATTCATATATAAATTTATTTATAGATGTATGTATTTTGCAGGGGCTGAGATTTTGTTGTAATAATCACCTTGAGTGGATGCCCTCGCTTGGAATATTGAACAAAACACTGGGAGGGCGGTGGGATCGTGGCAGGATGAGTCAGCTTAGAACATGCAGGGAGAGAAATGGGTTGTAGCTTACGCATTAACTGAAAATGGTCATGATTTAGAGATATACGCGAGTAATATTAAGTGGTGCCTCACGCCGTCCAGTCAAGAATATACAGTGCTGGGTTCGCCGGAGAGGTTGTATCCCTGCACGGGCAGCCTCCAGTACATTGAACGGCAAATCGTGCTCCTGTATTGATGAAAAAAATATGAACTGGATTTGGAAAGTAAATGTACAAAAACTACAGCTTTAAAAATGCTGTGGGCAAAAATGTCAGTATCATTCAAAGTTAACGATTTCTTACTTGAACTTTAGAGTTGTTGCAGAAAAGTTGAGTTCACTTTTCATTTATAGTTCTGAACTAGATCAGTTGGACTTCTGGAAAACTAATTACACCAAGAGCCATCCCATGTTAGTGAGACACTTGGTTGTTCAGTGATAGACACTTTTTTAAATGCAAGTTGGGATTTGTTTTATGAGAACCATCATTGCTAGACACTGAGTCTTTAAGTTTCCATTCTCCAGTGTGGTAGCTTCTCCATCAGTTTTACTCAATGGGTTATACAGCAGTTATCTTTAGATACAGCCAGTTAACATCTGCAACCATGAATAACTACATATTTAGATGAAAAAGACATATTGAAGGAACATGGCCTGTATTACCTGTCAAGATTTAGTATCTATAAAACATTCCGTCAAGTCAGATCTGTTTTTTGTTCTTTTTTTATATATAACATATTTAAAAACAACCCTTGTTAACGAAAGTGTTTTACGATCAAATATAAACAATATTAAAATGATTGCACATAAAACCAGGTTTACTTTGATTTAATTTTTACTTTAATGATTTATTGATCTAATATATGATTTACTAATAAAATTATATTTTTGAATTTGGTACTTGGAACATGTGTGGACTCTTTCTTTGTCACTAACTGGCCCAGTTTGTGACAAAAGTGTTTAACAGATGTGGGTTTTTAGCTCCAACTAAAGAGAATAGATGGGTCCCTGAGGAAAAAAACATTTTTGGACAAAATTTGAAGACCAAAATCAGAGCTAAAAATGATCCAACCACGTACCAGATGTTAACAAGTGTTCTTATTTTTCTTAATTGTAATGCGCAGGCTGTAATCTACTGCTTGTCATCCAATTCGTTTAGAACACTGAAATTGGAAGCATGCTCAATGTCGTCATCACTTATGACATCTTATATTTGCTAAAGCTCTGACCTCTAAACCTAGTGTATTGGTAACCACATGAGCCTATAACGTTATGTACTTACTTACTTGGACCATGCGCCCCTCATTGAGCTTAGGCCCTCCAGCGCTGTCTGCCCAGTCCTGATCAGCGGTCTTAATCCATTCTTATCAGCTGAACATCTGCGTTCAATCAACTGTTTCTCAGTTTTCCTTTCCCTTGGGGGTTCCATGTTGATGGTTGTCTTGTGACGTTGTTTGCTGGTTTTCTCAGGGTGTGGCCTAGTCAACCCCAACTCCACTAAAATCTCCTCTTCCACAGGGTGCTGGTTTGTTCAGTGGTTGGTGTTGCTGATGGTCCTTGGCCAGTGAATTGAAAGGATCTGCTGCAGCCATCGGTTGATGGAGGTCTGGTTCTTGTTCATTGTAACCTATGTGGATTTTCACATTTACCCGCCATACACTCAGCATTCAGTCGGATAAATGCGGCAGCAGCCTTGTTGATTCTGCTCTTCACATCGGAATTTGTTGCATTTTGTTTGTCCTCACTACAGTATTGATGTACATAAGACTCCACTTCCGTTAATGCTTCACCATCAAGCCTCACTTGGCCTCACTTGACCAGGGGCCTTATGTACTAAGAGTGCGGCGCACAAAAAACGTGCGTTCGCCACTTTCAACGCTCACGGTCGGATGTACAAAGAATGACGTGAACGTAGAAAGCTGCGGTCCGTCACTCACACATTAAGGCTGTTGTACGCACTTTTCTGAGGTTCTGTCCGTTGGCGACACTCACTGGTGATGCAGTGAAGTGCAGAATATGAGGAAACGTAACGTCAACAATAAGTTTACGACCACGTGAAAGACACGACAGTCCCCACATCACCAGATAAATTACACAAGAGTGGAGCTGCAACAATCTCACAATCAACCACGTGATCTGAACAAACAACTAAAGGCAGGAGCTCAACGATGGAACCAGCAAATCCTGATGGAGCTTTGGCTCCGTTATAGAGGAACCTGCTGATGGCAGGATCGGGAGCGAGTCCTCAGGCACCAAACTGATCTGCTGGTCCAGGACTAAGACTGGACCATCAGCTGGTTCAGGTACCAAGAGGATCCTCCTGGATCTCTGCCCTGAACTGGACCAGCTGCTCCGGTTCAGACCAACATGATGCTTTCAGCTGGAGCTGCTGACAGGTCGGACATCTCTGTCACCATGACGACCGTATGGGACGACTACTGGAGATTAAAGCCAGATCCTAAAACATCCCATAACTGTGTCTGGACAGAAAAACATTAAAATACATTTTGCAGCAAAAACTGGTTCTGTAAAGATGTCTTAAATAAAAAAAAAAGGTGTCACGGAAAGGTTGGTTGCGAACTGATGTGATTCAGCATGAAAGAAGTTTTTATTGAATGTTTAGGCAACTTTCAGAGTCTGATATGGGGTCGGCTGCAGGTTCTGCAGGATCCAGAAAGTGTTTCTCCGGTGATGGACCGGTGTTGTGCCAAAAAGTGATTGCCTGCCAGAATCTGATTTCTTCTGATTTGTGGCCGCGGGAGCGCGCACAGCAGCCCGTTGAGCGAGAGCGCTAAAACGTCAGAGTTTCAGATTATGAAACTCAAGAATGAGATCAAGTCAGATTTAGGCAGAAACAACTTTTCATTAACTGTATTTGGCCTTCAATCAATTTTTGGCAGGTAAAAAGACCCATTTTCAGGGGAGAAATCAGATTCTGGGAGGCAATCACTCTTTGGCACGACACAGGGATGCACCTTTGCACCTCGATAATCCCGTCGGCACAAATTGTCTTTATTTCTGCAGCAGAGGAATCAGATCGTAATGCTTCATGTTTTAAATATAAATTGTATATTGTTCACATTCAGTACGTGCACATGCAGCGATTCAAACTGGTTGGAGATCATTTGCACACATCGTACTGACTTTTAAACTGCATGTGAACACCTTAAGTCAGTCAAGTAATCTGATCAGACTGGATTTCTCAACCCGCTTGCAGCACCTAGATAAGCCAGTCGCAACCGCCTTGTTAATGCCATGTGTACGGAGACATGGATATTACAGTCTGCGCATGCTCGAGAATTTCCCCCGGGTGGGGTTTTCCCCCGGGGGAGGGGATTCACCTGGAAGTGAAAGGAGACGACGCAGGACGCAACGCTGCTCAGTAGTAGCTCCCTGGGGTGTCGTGTGACTGCTTCAGGGGTGTCGTCAAAATATTTCCTATTCTGACATTTCATATATAAATACTGTATTTTCGCGACCATACGGGCGTAGCCTCAGTCTTGTGTCATATTTCTGTATTTAAAACACACACGGCGCACCGACCGAAACGGCACACACACAAGAACACACACAAGAACACACACACACACAAGCACAGGAGTGTGCGTATTTAAAAATACAGCGGGAGCAAAACTTTGTTTGATTGTAGGCTACTTTATTTCAGTTTTTACATTAATCAAACCCATTAAGTCTCATCCTCTGTTTCTGCATTAAAGAGCTCCGCTAAATCAGCTGTGCCAGTCCGAATTCCTCGCTGTCAGAGTCACGTTCCGTGCCGTGCGGTGCCTCGGAAATGCACGCTTTTGCAAAAGCTCGCAAAATAATCCCAGCAGACACGTTAGCCCACGCATCAACAATCAATCTGCAAACTGTGGCATAAAAAAAACAAAATACGCCGTACCCTACGCCGTAGGCTGCGTCTATTTAACGCGGACCTAATGCCGCGTTCCATTTATCCTCGGAAGTGGGGATTTCCCAGTCCCCAGTCGGAATTTTCAACTGGAACGCCCCTCAAAGTGGGGTTTCCCACTGGGAAAGTGGGAGAGTCTTCACCACCCCCGAGTTACCATTCCAAGATGGCTGCCATTCCCAGTTCCCACTTCCGATTTCGAGGTAAATGGAACGCGGCATAAACTCCGGAGCCGGCAGAAAGAAATCTCTAAATTTCGGAGCAAATTTCTTAACAGGCGTAGCTACAACTGTTAGATTTCATCTATTAAACCAACATCTTCCTAAATGATTTATTTCAGCCGGCGTGATTCTCAACAGAGCAGCGTCCCAGAGAGAGTTTCTCTCCCGGGGCTGTGGCAGCAGCCTGACCCGGCGGACACGTCTCTTCTCGGGCTGTGAGCTGAGGTTGCTCCCCGGGAGCGGCGGCTATTCTCATCTCCGAAAACATCGGGTCAAATTTCTTAACAGGCGTTATTTGGATAAACTGAGCCCCGGTTGCGGATCTTAAGGTTACCTTTATACCTGAAAAAATATTAAAACTTAATAAAGTGCAATATTAACAGCGCTACAGCTGAAATTAAAACAGCTTTTGGCTCTCTGCTTCCTGATCAGGTTAGGGATGAAAACGAGGGGGAGTAGGAGAAATGGGACAGGAACCTGGGCCAAGTGCCCTAGATCTCAAGTGCCCTAAAATCTCCCCCTTCTTTTTTAGGGGTTAGGGAAGAAAAGAAGTGCGAGTGGAGAAAAGAAGGGCGAGTGAAGGAGAATTGGGATTGGCCCTTAGAATGCACTTTTTCCTTGTTGTTAAGCGGAGGTCAACCGGAAGTGGCTCTTTGTTGAAATGGTTACCATGGTTACCTCGGGTACAGCGCCACCTAGCGTCACGGAGTCAGCCATGCTCTGGTTACAGTGGTTTATTCAATCTGATTCAGTCTGATCTCAGAACAGCATGTGTGATCAGATAAGTTGATCCAATCTTCTGCATGTCATTATCTGATCAGATCTCCAACCACCTTGAATCGCTGCATGTGCACGTACTGAGTGTTATACTTATGAGAGAGTTGATCGCGGACATCCATAATGTGTAAGACTAAATACACGTGTACATTGGTCTTAATCCGTTAGTATATAATATGCATGACAATAAAGCAGAACGAGGAGCCGTTTTTCATCCACCAAAAATTCTGGTGTCGGTTCTTAAAATACAAACAAGAAAAGCAGAGTGTAATGATGCACTAACGCTGCCCATAAACATTCACAAACCCGTACGATCATGAAACAAAAACTCTTGACCGAACGCAACGCAAAGCAAAGAACACCATAATTTAGGTGTCAAACTGAATCCCAGAAGGGCCGGTGTCCTGCATGTTCTAGATGTTTCACTGCTTTAACACACCTGATTCTAATTAATCATCGTCACCAACTTTTCATCAAAGTCTGGATAGTTCTGTTGATGACACAGTCACTTGTATCATGGTGCAATGGAGCAGGGAAACATCTAAAACCTGCAGGGGGATGCAGGGGTGTCGAGGACTGGAGTCCGACACCCCTGCATCGGAAGAAATGCCCCAAAATGAATTATTTATTCCAGCTCAGAGCCGATGTTTTTTTTTTTATTTGTTTTGCCTGTTTTTGCACATTTCTTGTTAGGATGAGTGGTTTTTAATGGATAATTATCTTCATTATCATATTCAAACAGATATTTGAGGGAGGAGACAAGGCGGAGTGTTGTGCTCCCGCATGTGCGCTCAAATCCACGCTGATTGGGATGTACAGAAAAACCTGCGTGGATTTGGGCGTACGCACAGCTTTGTACATATGAATTTTTGCGTTCTTGTTAATTCCACGCACGGATTCAAGTTGAAATCCACGCACTCTTAGTACATAAGGCCCCAGATCTTGGTCTTGCTGCTTTAGCTGTGGAGTCCTACCTGAGCTGAGATATTGGGCAAGTTGTGGGATGCCTCATCTAGTTGATTCCAGTGTCCACTGAATCCCACCTTTCTTCCTATTAGTGACAGCCTTCATAATCCAGTCTATGACCAGGAGCAACAGGGGAGGTGAGGGCAAGTAGCTCTGTTACACTCCTGTCTTGATCTGGAAGTTTTGTGTCAGCTGCGCTATAGGCTCAGCAGATCGTTTTCTCAGATCTTGATAATTTTGTTGCAGTTTCAGCCACAATGTTTCTCTGTGTACACTGTCAAACACTTTCTTATAGTGCACAAAATGCACATATATAGTGGTAAATTCTATTCACTGCACTGTTCTATGATGATGCAATGCGTAGCTATCTGGCCGGGGCATGATTGGTACTGTCCGAAACCTGTTTGTTTGTCTTGCAGATTCTGGTCTACTGGTCCCTTCAAGTACTTTAAAATCACTGCTGAAGGGGGCGCAGCAGGTAGTGCAGCCGTCTCACAGCAAGAAGGTCCTGGGTTCGATTCCCGCCGGGGGGCACTGAAGTGCGTGTTAGTTCCCCCATGACTTCAGCACCCACACCCTGGGTGGGGTTGGCGAAAGGGCCTTTCTGTGTGGAGTTTGCATGTTCTCCCCGTGTTTCCTTGGGTAGCAATGTGAGCTACCCTCACAAAAACATGCAACAGTCCTGGGCTATACAGGCCCCCTCTGGCCAACCGGGATGCCAGATGGGGTGGGGAGGATCTGGCCGGAATAACGTGATCCTTCCACGCGCTACGTCCGGCCGGAGAAACCCCACCCTCTCTGGTGAAAAGATGCAGCCTGCTCACTCCTCAGGTTAAGGAGGAGACCTGAGCTCAGTGCAGGGCCCTCCCAGGGTTGGTAGAGGATGGCAATGCCCAGGGGCCTCATTTAAAATGGAGTGCGTAGGATTCATACTAAAAGTGCACGTACGCTCAAAAGCCGAAAATGCCGTGCGCAAAAAAAAATCCGGATCAATAAAACCATGTGCACGCAGACTTCCACGCAGTCCAGCTGGAAGGTTGCGTAGCTGAATCCGCCCCTTTACACGCCCATAAATGCATATGGATGAGCCTGCTGAGCATGCGCAGTGGCTTTCTGCAGCCTGTTTGGCGCAGATCCATGGTTTGGCGTCAGAATGAATGAGAAGTAGCAGCCACCGTCACACTGACTTTCACGGAGACCTAGATGCTGTAGATGATGTGGAGGACAGGAAAACCACATTATTTGGTGGTCACAGTAAAAGTTAGAATAAGTATATAAATAGTATACAATAAAATAAAGTGAGTGGGTGGCAGCACGCCGTTGCTGCGCTAAACGCCGTGAGTTCCCCGGCGCAACAGGGGGGACATGCCCCCCGTCTTTTCAAAACCATGTTTTTTTTCCCCTTACTTTTTACAGTTTAAAAACTAACGGTAGGCTCAGCCTTAAATTGCAAATTATCAAGACACTGTATGAAAGCGATACGAAAACGGCCCCGCAGCCCCGCTTCACCCCCCGCTCCCCCTCCTCCTCCTCTCCCGTCTCTCCTCAGAGCTGCTCAGGGCGGGTTTATGGTTCCGCGTCACCGACGCAGAGCCTACGCCGTAGGTGCGCGTCGCCGCGTACCCTACGCCGTAGGCTCTGCGTCGTTTTAACGCGGGACCCTAATTTAGGCACCACAAGCAGCACGTAAAGGTTTCACGCGTGCGTAAAACTCATATATATGAAAAAAAATCTGTGTCCCTTTAGGGAAGAAATGAGGGGCTCCGTGGGGCTCCCTAAACGCAGCCCCTCATTTGTTCTGTCCTAAAGCGGTGGGTGAAGAAGAGGCTGCAGCAGCAGCAGCAGAGTCCTGACTGACAGCTTCACACACAGACGGACACGATCAGCGCTATATTATTTTATTTTATTATTTTAAGCCTGACATATGTTGTGATATGTGATGACATTATTAAGAGTATGACATGAATCTGGCTTCATTTCACCACCTCACAGCCTGCGTCGCCAGTTCCCCGTGTCTTAAGTAAATTCTTACGGGAGGGTCCTAGTTGCCGTAAAGATACGCAGATTTTTCGGTTAGTTTTTTTCTTTTTAGATCCGAGGATTTGCGTAGAAGGTGGCTTCCGCAACTTTCAGGCGCTTTTTCTGCGCAAGCAAGCTTTATAGATGAGGCCCCAGGACTGTAGCTTAGGTAGGAGCACTGGGTGATATAATGGGAAAAAATCGGGGATAAAAGAATATTAAAAAAAAAAAAAAAATCACTGCAGAAGATTTTACCTGCAGCTGACAGGGAAATGACCCCACTGTGCAATGTTATCTGCTCAACAATACATTGTCAACCTGTTAATATGATCTGGTCTTTCTCTCAGATACTGTCAACAGGCAGCAGATGGTTGCTGCAGAATGTGGATAATTAACTTACCCAACTATTTTCATTGTCATGTAAAGGGAGAGCAGAGGAAAAATGGCCAGACTGATGTAAAGAGAGAAGTCTATGGGAATTGTGAACAACTGTATTAACCAAATAATAATTTAAAATGTTTACAACATTTTTAGCAAAGGTCAAACAAACAAACTACAAACGTAGCTATCATTTTAAAATTTTCTAACCACCACAAGTGCTAAGGGTTGGTGTACTCTTCTTATCGAGCTCAGAGTCTTTTACCCTGTATATCCAGTTGCTGTGGCCAAACCTTATCACCAAAAGGCAGCACGGTATGCTGGACAGTCATTGTTGCTGTTGTCATGGTGCATGCATGTGATTACATCTGACGATAGGAAAGGTAATGACATTCTGACTGGTGATCATGATGGCAAATAAATTCAAAAGATCACCAGTCTAGCTGCCTCGATTCTTTTAAAAACTGGCCCAAATCAAGCATCAACTCATTGTTCTGTGCAGCTAAGAGGGAAGAGGGACTAGAGTAGAATTGATAGACTCAAAGTCATCAGTTTGCTGAAAAATGTCTCCAGCTCAGTGTCATTGTCTCACTGCGATTAGGGTTGCCGCCCATCCTGTAAAACATGACATTGCCCCATATTTTACAATAAAATGTGTCCTTTTCTAAAAGAGCCCAGGACACGATTTCTCATATTTTCCTAATTGCCTTGAATTAAGTATCATTGCTCTCATTCTGCCTTTGACTGCCGGTACCTGCCCGTTGTGTGACTGGAGAGATTTAGCATGAGGAATGGCAGACCAACAGTGATGGGGTACAAGAGAGCACAGGCATATTGTTGCCATAGGTAACCTAAACTGTCCATTTGTCAAACATCTCTGCCTATGAAAATCTCCTTATTTAGCAGTGAAGTGAAAACTGGTACAGGAATACAGACACATATTTCTACAAGTTCATTGTTCCTACACGAGCACCTTGTTTTCTATAGACAATGTTCGGTTTCACTCTTTAGCCTAGCGATCTTCATTCCTGGTCCTCAGGAGCCACTGCCCTGCATGTTTTGAGATGTTTTCCTGCTTCACCAGACCCTGACACAAATGGCTGTGTCACCAACAGTTGTGGCAACCTTGATGACACGTTGGTGATGGCCATTGATTAGAATCCACATTTTTCCTTGTTGATGCAAGGAAACATCAGAAGATGTGCAGGACATTGGCTCTTGAGGACCAGGAATGAAGACTGATACAGAGAATTTGTATGAGATGAGATTCAAGACGTATGCATTGTCAGCATAAGCTTACCTTTCAGAGATAAATGAGAAAAGCCATTGTGCTAAAACTGTTCGAGGACTAAATGTTTGATGCCAAATTGCCCCAATTCATGTTGATATTTCCCTTTAGCGAGCACCTCTTCACACATTGCTATTGTTGACATCATGAAGAAAATACCAAATGGAAATGGGGAAATGCATACTTGTATCCAATGACATTGACACTTTACAAGGTCACTGAGCTTGATTTTGATTGAAATTAGCGCCTTTGATATCATTAACGTCAAATTGTCAGTGAAGTTACTTTCTAATAAAACAGACCAAAGATCAGACCAAAGACCAAAGTGATATATAAGATAAGTGATTTGCTCAATTATTTTATATATCACCCATAGTGATTAAAAAAGATATATAAATGACTGTATATACCCTCAATCTTTCTATCTCGTCATTTCTTTCAGCTATAATGAAGTCTCTATTTCAGTTGAGTGATTTCACTTTTTTCTCTCTCTCTCTCCAAACATACCTAATTAGACTTCACAACCTCTCACTGTCGGCCTTGTCTAATTAAAAGTCTCTCATTCTTCCTGTCACATTGTGTGTCTAGTACTTATCAAATAAGGGTCTTACTCTGTTCTTTTTCCTCTCTGCTCCCAGGCAAAGGAACCAATTTCCCTTCTTTCCTCCAGTATTCATGTGTTGTAAAGCAGAAAATCAGTAATTGTGCATCATTGTTTCCCTCTCTTTGCTTTCAGCATTCTTCAGCATACCTATCATCGAGCACCGCCAACATTTTTTTTTCCCTTTTGCTTGTTTACTTCCCTGTGCTAACCCAAAACCTTTTATTTATGGATTTATGTCACTTATTTTTTTTTTTTAATTCATTCTTTTAGGTGTTTAATATCTCAACATCTCAACTCTTCCCTCTATCACTGCTGAATGTTCTGGTTGCCTCTCAGGAGGTCTCTCTTTTGTTGCCCTAGACATATGGGATGCAAATCTGCTCAACAAAGAAAGCCGAAGCACCGCATCTTATCCCCTCCAAAGTTTTTCCCAGCTGAATATCCACCACAACAACAGACTGAATGAAAAATGTTTTTCTTTCAATATTAAATAATGTGAAATTGTGCAATTGTAAATGTCTACTGCTGATTTAGCTTTCCATGCTCACTGAATGCAAGTAGAAAAGATTTTCCTTTTTTTTTATCTGCAATGTATGCATGTATGAAAAGGTTTTAGAAGAACACATAAATTCAACTACACGTCATACTGTACTGTCAACAATGAGAAACATGCAAAATATAACAGTCACCTTTGGATTTTCACGTTAATTACATTTATGGATGGTGCTATTCATGGAGCCCTGTATGAAAGCAGTTATTTAATCTTCCTGTATTTTGAAAATTGACAAATAGGACTGTCACCTGTGTGGACCTGCGTGAATTACCACACAGTGGAAATGTATCAGACATCAGACGAATCAGTTGTCCATTTTTTTATTTATTTTTTTTTATTTGTCACGGAGACCATGTGTTCTGGACCAAATCTGAAAAGAACCACTAAGAAAGTTACAGCAAGTCAGAAACCCAGACTCATGTGTGGTTCTAGGTAATGGTGATTCACACAGCTGTGATGGTAACAGTTTTACACAGAGGTACACTGAGACTTTCGAGAAGCATAGTGCTGCCTTCAAAATAACATTTTCTAGGACATCCATGCATTTTTCAACAAGTCAATGAAAAAACAGAACACAGTTTCCACACATTACACAGGCATGTGTGTTGAAGAAGGTACATGCACTGGACTGGCTTGCTTCCAGTCTGGGCACATTCCCAATACAGTGTGTGGGGAATTTTGTAACAAAACAACGCTAAAATCACAACCTTTTATTGTTGCAAACCGTTGATGCATGTTTGCATAAAGAATGACACAAATATGATCTAAAACAGTTGCTCAGCATCCTGAAAGGAAACATTTCCTACATCCTAGGAAGAAGAATATCATTGCTCAAACATTTTATGAGGCTTGAAATGAAAATAAAATATATATATATATATATATATATATATATATATATATATATATATATATATATGAGAGAGAGAAATGTAATGAAGCCGAAGAGACGGAACATGTAATAGATTGGATTCGTACTGTCTGCACAGAAATATATCAAAGTAAATATAAAAATTGCAAAGTTATTTTCAGTTAATTTTCTCTCTATTTTGATCTGGGATGTAATATTTACAAATGAGATTTTCAGCAGCACAGTGTCAGATTTTTTGGTTATGTATTAGACTTGACTCTTGGTCAGAGCCTCCACATCTCTAGTTTCAAATCTGAACTTTTGAGTGTTCCCTTGAAGTTTGCTCCTCATGCTGTGCAGGTGCAAGTGAAAGGTGGTGGGGGGTTAGCTCTGTTTATGGTGGAGTCAAGATTTAATGTTAGGCTGCAACACCTGCTCACATCCTCTAGTCTGGCTGTTTATCACCTACTGAGCAGTAGATATTTCAGGGAAGCCATGCAGTCTGATTGAAATAGAAATAGAAATTAACTTTATATTTCCTTGAAATAGATTTATTCATGCCTGAGGATTATTTTTTTTATCTGCATAATAAACCTGGCTTAAATATCTGTGGCCTCATTTATAAAAGAGTGTGTAGGATCCATACTAAAAGTGTACGTGCGCCCAAAAGCCGAAAATGGCGTGCAAACAAAAAAATCCTGATTTATAAAACCGTGTGCACGCACACTTGCACGCAATTGTCGCTTTATAAATCACAGTCCAGCTGGAAGATTGCGCACGTGAATTCACCTCATACAACGCCCACAACGCCCTCTACACGCCCACTTTCTACCATAAATGGGCAATGCAACATACTTGATGACTGTATTTGCATATAAATGAGCCTGCTGAGCATGCGCAGCGGCTTCCTGCAGCCTGTTTCTGCTGTGAGTCAGGATGAATGAGACGTGTCATGCCAGGCAACCGTGCCACTAAATTTCACGGAGACTGAGATCAAGATGTTGTGGATGAGATGGAGGCCAGGAAGTGGCAGCACGTTGTTGCTGCGCTAAACGCCGTGAGTGCCAGACAGATCTGTTGCAGAAAAAAAAACCAACCTGATCTCACAAAAATCCGTCAAATGCCCACGACCTCTCACCACTATTTTCCGTGGTTTTTATGATTTTTAACAGTATTTTGACAGCGAGTATTAAAACCGTGTTTTCTAGTATTTAATGTAAATTCAAGTATTTAACCATGTTGTTTGCTGTCGCCATGACGACGGAGGTGGCGTAAGTGATGTGAAATGGAGGTTGTGTGAAAATTAATTTTCACACATTTAACAATTACATATTTAAAATATATTTACACAAATGTGTGTATCATGCCCTAAAACTACTGTGTGCACTCTTATTTTAGTTTTAACCACCTCCATTTCTGTGAAAAAAAAAAAAATAGCTAAGAACTACATTTCCCTAGAGTCATGCTAAAACTTCATGCTAATCAGCACCATATTTGTAGTCACATTGGTTTGGTTAACCCTAACGTATAAAAACGTTTTTAAAAACGTATATCAATTGAATATATCTATTATGTAGTTCATGTGAAATAGTAACTACATTTTATAGAGATGATGTTTGTTAAGGAATTGTAAATATGTTTATTTAGGATAGTCTATTTAACGTCATGTAACTGACTGATGTATTCACAGTGATTCAATATAAGTTGTAAATGTACCTGTGTACGGTTTATTTTAATATTTACCTTTCAAAAGCACAATATATTTAACGGTTTAAAAAAAAAAAATCTGTGTTTCTTTAGGGGCTCCGTAGAGTGGCCTGGCACTCATTTGTTCTGTCCTCAGTCACTCTACAGTTGTCACGGTGGGTGACGACGAGATTCCCGGCACGGCGTGTCCTGCACCGCGGCTGCAGCACCAGAGTGATCCAAGCGCTGACGCTGTGCTTCAAACACAGAGGGACACGATCAGCGCTATTATGTATGACATGTATGACATGAATCTGGCTTCATTTCACCACCTCACCGCCTGCGTCGCCAGTTCCCCATATCTTCAAAATGTTCATGTACTAGGATCAGAGTTGGCGTAAAGATACGCACATTTTCCCATTATTATTTTTTTTTTAAATCCCAACCTTTGCATAGAAGGTGGCGTGCGCATCTTTCAAGCCCTGTTTCAGTGCAATGTTTGGAGAGTATCAGCGTATTTCAACAAGGGATAAACGTTTGTTGTAACATTTGGAGTATACTTTGTCTGAAAAGAAATTCACCAGGACATTTTAACGGTATTAAAACTTTAACAGGTTTCTTCTTGCAAAACACTGTGGCCTCAGTTGGGTTCTTTTTTTTCCAAATTGATTTAGCTGATTGCCAGTAATTCTGAAAATGGTATTTTCAGAGAACCGAGCTGTACCAGTCTGTGGAATCGAACTGGCCCTGGGTAGCCCAGTGGGTTGACTGGGTGCTATTTACAGAGGCTGCTGCCCTTGTGCAGGTTTGAATCTCTCCTGTGTGTCTTCACCCCTCTCTCTACACCTATTTCCTGTCTACCTACTTTGAATGAAGGCCGCTACTGCCCAAAAAATCTTTAAAAGACAATGTCCTTCTGTTTCTTTGAATAACAAAAAGCGAGTTACAATGGGACAGTACTCATTTCTGTACTGTGCATGTAAGGCAGTGTAGTGCATTGTGTTAGAGTTCTCGAGACAGTACTCTGTTTGGAGCAAGCGTAGTCCTGGCCTGACCAATGCTCCTTCGCTTCTGGAGTCTTGTTTTGTATTGAGCTGGAATTCCTGTTTCCATTTGAAACCGTTTTTTTCTTCTTCTTTTCTTTCCCCTATTGTGTCACTTCCTTTATCAGTTTGTTCTGTCTTCATTGTCTCCACATGTGTATCCTCAGCCCCTGTGTGGGGGTGTGCATGTTGCAAGTTCATCTGTTCTGCTTCCTGTGTTCTCGCTCTGTCTGCTTGTGCTCTACCTCCGTGTTTTGAGTTTTTGGATTTACAGCTTGGCCTCCTGTGGCAGCATTTTGAGTTCAAATAAAGGACACTATTTACTAATCCTGATCTCCCACGTTTTGTATCCTACTCGTGCAAACCTGACAGTTTGCAGGACAAGGTCACCAAATAAGGTGGTAGGCGTTTTTGAAGAATATCTTGGAAAGCAAATAGATGCTCAAAGAAAATGAGATGTTTTTCTGTATAAGAACATGGACATGTGGTGGAATGATGGAGGAATTATAAGAGCAAGTACAAGGAGTACTTGTAGAATTTGTTGGAGGCAAAATAAAAATATATTTAAGTTTTGATATTTTATTGATAACTTTGAGTAGAATATGTAATACTTAATAATTCATCCCATACATATGTACATGTAAGCCTTCATGGCTCCTTGCTGGTCTGCTATGTTAAGATCTTTCCTTCAACCTAGCATATGAAGCTTTCTCTTAGATTAAACAGAGCTGGACACATGAATGGTAACAGCAGCAAAAATATTCCTGAAAGACCTTTCCTTGTGGACCATATCCTAGTGTTATATCCCAGATCTGATCACTGCTCAAAGATATATAGTACTTCATTTGGACTATTTATTGTCTAATTAGTTAATAATAAAACTATGGATTTTTGTTTTTTGTTTTAAGCTTGCAGAATATAAACTCTTTTACAACCACATTTTATTGCAGATAATTTCATCAGTCAATCATTTAAATATTTTAGCAAAGCAGAAATAGTTGTGACTTCTGAGTTTGACAGAGGAAATGTATTGTCAACCACCCAGTTAGACATGGATGATTATAACAATTGCCAAATATATAAAATTAAGTTTCAAACCCATAAAAACACGAGCAGTGTTCTCTGCTCTGAGACTTGGGGGTTGGAATGCTGAGGGCACTGATTGACAGATCCCAAATCAGCTTAAATGAACCGCAGAAACGGAGCAAACACCGGGGAGTATATTTTAACTGAACCACACTGCTTAACCCATTCAGACCTCAGGTCTTGTATAAAAAATACTATCTAAAATCCGAGTGTTTTTTTGGACTTTTAAGGCTAAGGCTAAGACTAAACCTTATTCTCAGTCTCTAAAGACTAAAAAAAAGAACAATTTTAAAGAATAAACCCTTTGGTTTTATGGTAAATTACTGCCTTTTGCTTTGTGTGTGTCAGTAGATTTCTTTTTACTTATTAATTTCTTTTAATTATAATTGCATGAGTGTTTTTTTTTTTAATTCGACTGACTTGTGCATTGCTTCAGGCAAGAAACACTCATGTGTCCTCAGTTCACAATAGCTTCAATAGGAAATCCCAACCACCGCAAATGTGAAATATTTCAGTGTCCGAGATATGGACTAAATGGATGTTGCTGTTTAAATTGTACAACTTTGTCTTTTTTTGGTGGATTTTGCTTGCTATAATGCACCAGTTGTCCCGGCCGATGGAAACAGTGACCCTTGGGTTCCACTGGGAGTGGGAACAGTGCCGTCCGGTTGCAGTGGAGTGTTACTCCATCCTCTGCGTGACCTCTGGTTCCAGAGGGAGTGATTTAGAATGAAAGCACTCAGAAGTGGTTTCATTTACAAAATGAATCTTTATTTTCAAACTTTTTGAAATATCTCTTGTAACACTTTGAATTTACCTATAGCATCCATGCATGAATACAGTGGTTCCCAAAGTGGGGGCTACACCCCTGGGGGGCACAGAGCCATTGCAGGAGGGTGCAGTATGAATTAATGAAAATTTGAATGCTTGGACGCTGTTGGCATAATCAGAGGGACTTGCCAACCGGCATGTCAGGCAAATGCTTGGGGCCCAAGGGCCAGCCAACTTTGAATGGCAACAGTCTGCAATTCAAAGGAGAATTTGCAATGATAGTGGTCGGCTGGCGGAGAACTCCCTAAAGGAGGGGCCCCGCCTCTACCTCTCGCTCTTCCTGCGTCTTACATAAACAAACCTGATGAGAGTGGGTCTTTGAAAATAAAGAGAATCTGGCAGTGAGAAACGAAAGGAAAAAACAGGAGTGAAACAGCATCAAGAAAGTGGTATGTGGTTCAGATAATACGTAAACTAAATTAACTCAGAGCAACTCACTCTGTCTGTGTCACAGTAAAGATACCTGCGCTCAACTCGTTTACTCAGCTAGCAGATAGCTTAAATAGCTATCTTGGATACAATTCATTCTTCAGCTATCAGATCAAAGCAAGAAATTTAGAAAATGTGCTACTAAGGTTAATGGATGGAAATAATCATGCATTGTGTGCCAGTGGTGTTTATATTTTATTTTAAAGCAATACAAACATGCACTATTAAAAAAAAATGTATTTATTATTTATTATTTACTGTATAAGTTTGATTAGTTAGTGGGGCCCCATGGGAATCTTTGCCCTCAGCCCCAAGAGACTCTAGAACCGCCTCTGAGCATAATGGACAGGTTTTTGATAGGGCTTGTTTGATGGGAAGTTCATGTTTTTACACACATTTTGCACAGAGAGGCATTTCTTGAAAAATGTATTGATAGCAATGTCTAATATTATTACACAGTAAAAAAAAAGGAAACATGTTACATTGAACATAATGACAGAGCAAATAATACTGTTCTACAATAGATAAAAAACATTTACACTTGAAATAATGACACTGTAAATGTGGTTTGTTTTGTTATGATGCAGTGGAACCAGCTTGTGACATTTTATTTTGAAAATCAACATGATAGTAGTGGATATATCCCATTCTTGTCTGACTTCCGGCTAGCTGCTGTGTGTAAGCTGACATGATTTAGATATGATTTCCTTCTGGGACCCTTCCAAACCACAACATGGTGCTTATCGCGGGACCACTTTCAGTGAAGAGAATGCTTCCCTGCTCAACTGCTGGTACGTTACAGCCGGACTGCATTGCTTCCACGCCCAATGGGACTAAGGGGTTAACCTAGATATAAACGGTAGTCATAGGGCATCCCTTCAGAAAAAATCCTTCTGTCAGTTAAAAAAATAAGGCAAGGCAAGTTTATTTGTATAGCACATTTCATGTTCAAGACCATTCAAATGGTGTTACATACAAACATTAAAAAGTACATTAAAAAGATGAATCACTCGGCTCACTCACTTACTTTATTCCTCTTCAACTGTTTTGCAGTGTACACTGACAGGCCAAATTTTGAAAACATGGTATCCAGGGAACACTCTTCTGTGATGAAGGCAGTTATAGGAAGCTTGCCGGCAGACGCAAGATGGCAAGGCCTCATGGTTTGCTTGTCTTCTAGTCACCTTATTTATAACATCAAAAGTGTTCAATAATTAAATATTTACTCAAGTCCATCTTGAAACTTTAAATTTAAAACCTGCTGTGAGGAAAATGTATGAAACCGGTTTCAAACCCGCACTCCACAATTAAGTTTTTAAATTTTTTTTTTTTTTTTTTTTTAAAGAAGCTTTTCTATGAGATTTACTATTTGTTTCCATGTAAACCCCTGAAATTGTTGTATCTAGGCTTTTAGCCATTTTATGAGTTAACAAACACTGGCTAGTGTATTATTTCTTCTGCAGCTGTAATCGTTTTTTCATCGCGCTAGCGATTCTGCTGTGTTCAGACCATAAATTAAATCTTGTTACATGTCACAGCCAAGGGGAAAATTATTCATTTATTTACTTACTTATTAATAAAATCCAGATTTTTTGTCACCACCTTATTAAAAACATTAGTTTTTTTAGAAAAAGGAAATGAATAACAAATCATTGTGTTAGTGTTGACAGTTATTTGTTTCTATTTTTTTAAATAATTTACTAAATTCAAAACACGTTGGTCCAGTAGCTGCCAATATCCCATATTTCACCTCCATAATGGGACATCTTTTCACACTCAAGTAAACCTGTATTTTACCCTGTATTCACATAGATGGAGGCCTTTCTGCTCTCTCTGGCCATCACACTAACCGAGAAGAAGATTTGACAGGCATGGCAGGTTTCTGCCTCTCAGCCTAGAAATGAAAGGCAGGAAAGCTGCAACTTCTGAAGCCAATTACTTAAGTTTTGCCTTTTTTCATTCATTCTCTTCTCGCAAGAAAGGATTAAATGAAAACTTTCCAACAGCCTTCTTATCACATGGCAATAATTAAGCATGGTCCACATGTTGTAACATGCCAAGTCATCTTCACATCATTTATTGTCTTTATTTTGCCCTGCTTTCTAATCTCCCCTCATAAGAAAGGTTCTTCGAGAATCCCTCTGCAGAATAGATGGTTTTTGTGTTGTTGAAATGTGCCAACGGGGAACATTTACTCAGAGATTCTTTGCAGTGTTTGGATAAGACTTTGGATGCTGATATAAATCAAATGCATGTCCGTGGGAGTGTGAGAGGACAGCATTTCAGCCAATCATGCAAAGCTGTGCTACCTCTCTGCCAAAATGAGATTCATACCGGTGGTGAATGGGTATTTTAAAAGGAAAAGAAGCACTAAATAACACAAACATATCCAGCAAAATCTTTAAGTGCACATATTCATGACAAGTCATTTTTGATCATAATAAAAAAAAACAAGGGAGGACTGATGAACAGTTTGAAGTTTGAATCCTAAATGTCTTCATTTCATAAAACAAATGGAAAGTCATATATATATATATATATATATATATATATATATATATATATATATATATATATATATATATATATATATATAAACCTACCCCTGCATTAAATTGAAAATATAATCACCCTTAGGTATAACATGGTAAATAATTAATACTGATCGGTAATATCTTACAATTTATGTATAGTGATTTAAAAATACATTTAAACAAGATGTTCCAAGTATTGAGTGGAAAATGCATAAATTTAAGGAAATTTAAAAAAAATAAAAAATAGTTTATGGAGTGTAAAAAGAAAACTGCGGTGTTTGTAGGTTTATAATGAGATGTTTTACCTCAAGGTCTGTAACTCTGTCAGAGGGCTAAAGTTAAAATGACCCCTTTCTCATTTCGTTTGTGTTGGCGTGTTGTTGGCATAGCCAGGGGGGATGCAGTGAACGAACACAGGAGGAAGAGGCGGTTGCATATCATCCATCTGTGTCTTCTAGTATTGCAGCAAACACTCTCTCATGTTCTGCGAGAGTAGTCAAGAAAACAGGATTCAAATGGCAGAAAATCCGATGATGTGTTTGGCCCACATACAGTACCGCATAGGCTGATGGTCGTGGACGCATCCTGAGATATGATTCACATGTTGTCATTATGTCCTCATTAAGTATGCACTTATTTATAAGTGATGATGCCCTAGACAAAGTGCTGGAGGGGACGTGAGGGCGAGTCGCAATCAACTACAACAGAAGACTCAAGATCAAGACTGTGGTTCTGCAGCTGCTTTTTCAGTTCCTTTTATTTAACTAATTGAAAGGAGGGTGGGTGAATCTACACAATTCCTATTTCAGAACACTTCTCATCACAGTGTTATTTCCTCACCCTTTGCTAGCAGCTCATCTGACTACACTACAAAAAACAAAGCAAACAAAACAAAAAAAAATCCAGGTCTTCATATACAGTACAGTCACAGCCCTGCCCCTTCATAGCTATAAGAAAGACTGGTCTAGAACAGGGGTCTGCAACCCGCGGCTCCAGAGCCGCATGCGGCTCTTTAGCGCCTCCCTAGTGGCTCCTGGAGCTTTTTCAAAAATGTTTGACCTTTTTTTTTTCCTTTCTTCTTTTTTCCTTTTTTCTTTTTTTTCTTCTTTTTTCCTTTTTTTCTTTTTTCCTCTTTTTCTTCCCTTTTCCTTTCCTTTTTAATCTTGACATTTCGACTTTTTTCTCAACATTTCAATGTTTTTTTCAACATTTAGAATTTTTCATGAAATTTTGACTACCGTATTTTCGCGACCATTCGGCGCACCGTGTGGAAAGGCGCACCCTCATTTTTGTGTGTCATTTTTAGATTTAAAACATACATATGGCGCACCGACCCAAAAGGCGCAGTCTACAGAGCAGAGCTGCACACACGCGTGCCGCAAAACACGCCGGCCGGAAAACACACACACCCGCTGCAGAACGCACACACATGCAGAACGCACACACAAGCACACAAGCGCTTATTTAAAAAATAGAGCGGGAGCAAAACCTCTGTTTCTGCATTAAAGAGCTCCGCTAATTCAGCTGCGCCAGTCCGAATTTCCTCGGTGTCAGTCACTTTCTGCACAACAGTAAATAAACTTTTCATACCCCGTTGTGCGGATCCTCCACCGCGCAGAGCCCGTCTCTCCCCAGCGGGGTGGAGCAGCGCGCGTCACAGCGGCTTTAACCGGGAATGTGACCTGTTCGGACCGGCTGGGACCGAAGCCACCCACCTGTATGGGAGTAGGGGCTCCCGGGGAAAGACCAGCGGCATTTCGGCCGGATCTGCCCCGGGGATGGTGCGCCCTGGCCCGGCAAACCCGCGGCGGGAGCCTGGCGGCTCCTGAGCGCATCCTCTGCATCTTGGTTAGGCTACCAGAGATCAAACCGACAGATTTGCCTGAAAATCTCGCAGGGTGAAGTTGTTCCGACAATAAACGTTTCATACCCCGTTGTGCTGCGTTGTGCTGCGGATCCCGACCGCGGCGGTCCCGGGTCCCGCGTCCCGCGTCCCGCGTCCCGGGTCCCGCGTCCCGCGTCCCGGGTCCCGCTCCGCGCTGGTCCCGGGTCCGCTCCCCGTCTGCTCCCCCGCGCTGGACCCGCTCACACACGCGCTGTCGGGGAGCCGGTACCGGGGTTTGTATCCGACAGGAGCTCCAGTCCGAATTTCCAGACCTGTCTCAGCCACCTGATCATCATCATCCCTTCATCCAGCCCCCCCTTTCCATTCGTCCTTATAATGACTCCGGCTGGAAACGTCTTATGCAAAGTTTTTCTTTTAAAAATCACCATAGGTTTCTGTCCATCAGCTGCGCCAGTCAAGCGCTACATAAATGAGAATCTGTGTGTCGCGCCGCGAATACACACCCGCGCATGTCGGGGTCCGGTACCGGGTTTGTAACCGACAGATTTGGCTGCAAATTTCGGAGGGTGAAGCTGATCAGACCTGAGACAGACCCCAGAAATCTCTGCTCGCAAAGCGGCCGGGAACCAGGTCGATTGGACCGCTTGGGGAACCAGGAAGTCGGGTTGCAGCAGCGCCCATCACCGCGCTGCTCCAGCCGCTGCTTTAACCGGGGAAAGTCACCGGTTCCGACATGCAAAACACACGCGCGCTGCAGAACAAGTGTGCTTATTTAAATAGCAAAACTTAGTTTGATTGTATTTTTTTTCACTTTACACATCAAGCAAATCCTTAAAAGTTTTCATCTTCTGTTTCGCATTAAACAGCTCAGTGGATGGTCTCATTCAGCTTCACCCGCCCCCTTCTCCCTTTACCGTTCTCATGGCCGGCCTTACATTACCGTAATTCAGGTAATAGACACGGCGCACCGTTTCTTAAGGCGCCCGGCACATTTAAAAAAAAAAAAAAAAAAAAAAGTTGCGCCTTATGGTCGCGAAAATACGGTATTTCCTTGACATTTCGACTTTTTTTCTCAATATTTCGACTTATTTCTCAAGATTGTACTTCAACATTAATCTTGACATTTTTACTTTTTTCTCAACATTTCGATTTTTTTCTCAACATTTGTACTTTTTTCTCGACATTTCGACTTTTTTCTCGAAGTGCATAATAAAAAAAAAAAAATCTTCCCCCACTAATATAGAAACATGCAACATGTGTCTTCATTCTAAGGCTTATACAAGACTTTTAATTTTTTGCGGCTCCAGACATATTTGTTTTTTGTGTTCTTGGTCCAATATGGCTCTTTCAACATTTTGGGTTGCCGACCCCTGGTCTAGGCGAACAACTACAGCAGATCTCCTGTCAGAGGAAGAGTTCATGATGTTGTGTGCTTTCTCAGAGAGCCCGAGAAAGGGAGAGGGTAGAGTCACATAACAACCAATTACATAATCCAGATATCCCTTACCCTGCCTTTAACCCTTTTCTTTCACGTCCAGTCTTTGTGTCGGGTTTGGTTTCTTAAAGCTGGCCACAAGACAGAAGACCGTTGAGCAAACGTTAGTCCCCATTCCTCCCTTCTGACAGTTCTAGGTGAAGTTTTGTCATGATTGTCTTGCAGACTGACTTTTCAGATTACCCTGTTGTGTGAGATGTGTTAAGAGTTTAAATGGCAGAGTCCTTCCTCCCACCATATAGAATATGAACTTTTGGGCCACACTTATCTCAAATCAAAAATATCCAAAATGGTGAATATTTACGATCAAAAATAATTTTTTGTGCCCAGACCCAGACACACTTTGGAGTATGATGTGGAATGTAACGATAACCAATCCGAAAGCCAAATGATGGAAAATAATTAGTGAAAATTATTTCAACATGTATTGAAACAAACAAACAAACAGTCCTAAAGAGAATATAGTGAAATTTACTCAACTGCCCTTTACATGGGAATATGTTCCGTCCTGCTCCCACTGTGACTCTATCCCCATTATCTGCCATGTTTGTTTACACGTTGAAGGTAGATGGATATTCTAAAGTTGATTGATCCTGCGAGGGAAGTACTTTGATGCTGTTAAAGGGTGCGCTGGTATGTTGTGTTTGAGTGGGAGACATTTAACATGATTTTCTGGGTTCACAGATCAAACTCTGGGAATTAAATCTTTTAGTGTGTCGTGTCTCTCTCATATCGCCACACTCAAATCACTACAGGAACAATGGTGTTGGGGTTTCGTTTTCAATTTATCTATTCAATTCTTGTATGTGGTTTTGAAAAATGTATTAAGGATTTTAAAATAATTTAGTGGAAACATGGTTTTGTGGTTTAGGTTTAAGACTCAAGCTACTTTCTGTGGAAAGGAAGTGTCTTGGAAATGCTCCAACACTGATGCTCGTCCTTTTTTGAACTTTCAAGCTTTGCACCCAGTATGCAAACTCTACAACTGATTTATGACAACAAAAGAAACCGACAACAGATTTAAAAGTTAGAGAGAAAAGCAATATCCATCGGTACATATTTTTCTGTTTTTACTTTTGTAACTATTTCACAGCTTACATTAAGGCAGAGCTGTGCAATATTGCAAAACAGCACGCATATGTTGTGTTTCATGGGTTGTATTTTCATTCTTAAAGGACAACAATATGTCTAACATATGTTCAAATGATGATAAAACTTTTTTTTGGGTAGGTGGGGTGTTTCATACGACGGAGTATTAGGGCCAAACTAAGACAAAAAAAAATGGAAATTACGAAAATAAAGTCATAATAATATGAGAATAAAGTCGTAAAATTACGAGAATAAAGTCGTAATATATAATATAATATATAAATATAAGACAACAAGATGCTCAATATTCCTCATTTTAATACAGGGAGAAGAGGCTCTTCCTGTTCTCATAGTTCTCATAAATTACCACTTTATTCTTGTAAATTACCACTTTATTCTCATAAAGTACCACTTTAATAGTAATAGGCTATTACGACTTTATTCTCGTAATGTTACGACTTTATTCTCGTAATATTACAACTTTATTCTCGTAATATTACGACTTTATTCTCGTAATTTTACGACTTCATTCTCGTAATATTACGACTTTATTCTTGTAAATTACGACTTTATTCTCATAATATTACGACTTTATTCTATTACGATTTTATTCTCGTAATATTACGACTTTATTCTCGTAATATTACGACTTTATTCTCGTAATATTACGACTTTATTCTCGTAATATTACGACTTTATTCTCATAATATTACGACTTTATTCTATTACGACTTTATTCTCGTAATATTACGACTTTATTCTTGTAATATTACGACTTTATTCTCGTAATATTACAACTTTATTCTATTACGACTTTATTCTCGCAACATTATGACTTTATTCACGTAATTTTACGACTTTATTCTCATTATATTATGACTTTATTCTCGTAATTTCATTTTTTTTTGTCTTAGTTTGGCCCTAATACTCCGTCGTAGTTTCAATTTCAGTTTGGAGATACACATTTAAATGCTATAACAGGAAGTTTGGCTCAGCATGTGTTATTTTACGCAACTCTCTGTCGTGATCTGATCATAACTCATCTGGACAAGCAATATACATGAGTTGCCCTGGTTTGGTTTGGGTGATTCATTTTTTAGTAACTAAAACCTGGAAAAATTCCTATACCAAAAGTTCACAAAGAATATGACATAATACAAAAGTGAGAATACGACATATTTGTACTTGAAAACCTGCAGCTGTATCACCCTATGGATCTGAGTCACAATCCATACCAGGGCATGTGTTTTTTCATAAAGATGTCTGTAAAACTTTGTTCATATTGACTGACGGGTGGCACTAATAGCGTTACAGTCTGTTCTCTTTTTGATCAGCCTGTCTCACATCTTGTCACTTTAATTTTGACTCTCTCCCTAGTGACCTGTCAGAACTATAATTTGGTCGACAATGCCTCCTGTGCTGTGAAAATGCTGATCACTAAAATCCCAAACTTCTTTTTCTATTCCAAGTCTCTTAGAGTACCAGAACAGAGCGTAAGTAGATGCCACGCTGAGAAATCACCGAATACCTCTGTTTGGAGATTGATTTTTACTTAAAAAATATCTTTGAAAATAAGACAAATTGGCCAGTTAGTGAATCAGAGCTACACTTAATACCAAAGTTTTCAATGTATTATTACATATAAAGCTATTCATGTGATTCAAGAGGCAGCAGGATGAAGTCAGATAAACTCTCTCAATTGATACCACTCGAGCCAAGTTTGAAGAAGAAATAAATAGGCTGTGGAGCTGAAATGGTTTGAGCTCATCAGACCTCTCTAGCTCGCCCCTCATATCTGCTTTAAGCACGTAGCTTGAGGATGGATTGGCCTTGACTTCTATCACTATTCTCTTCCTTTTCCGCTGGCAATTTGTTAGTGGTTTTCTTTTTTTTTCCTCTTCATCTTCAGTGTGGAAGAAACCAAACTCAAAGCTACAGGTAACAGCCTTTTTTTGCTACGACTGGATGGTAAATGGTTATAAAGATCAACAGAGAATCTATTTATAGCTTATGTTACGTTGCATGGGGGGGTGGGGGTGTCAGAGAAGACTCATACTGCTTTTTTCCTCTGCATAAAAATTGTATTGGCTACTAGCACTGACAGCTGTGGAGACGGTTCTGGCAATGTCAGACTGCAGACTGCTGCTTTATAACTCTTGAATCTCAAACGGAAACGGCGGTGACTGAACTTAAAAGAGAGAGGACAATGTTTGTCCTCATTGATTTGGATGCTTTGAAAAATAGTCCAACAAGAAATGCAATGCAAAATCAATACAGTGCTCTTAATAATGAGATAAGCGTTCATGGAGAATGAGTGTTCATGTCGTGACTTTGCTGCTCTTTGTAAAAATACATTTTAACCAGAGTATCTGCATTTTACTTTCAAACTGTATTTGCATTTAAATACTGAAATATATCATGTCATGTCAAATGACATTTTGTTTGCAGGCTTGTTTTTTTGTGAGTCATGCATGGGATGTACTCACCTGCTGTTTGACATGCACTGAAGGTGGTTCTTTTGATTTCTTTTTTTCCTTTTTTCTTGTGACTATGCTCATTCTTTCAGTCTGTTTTCGTGTTGACAGATACGGTTACTGCTCTGAAGATTCTGAATATTCTTGTCAGACTTGACTCTGACTGCTACAGCAGAAAAACAACTTACTACCCAGCCTTCTCAGCACTCGGTATGCACCGTCAACTTGACGATAAGAAAAAAAGATTTCATAAACAAAGTGTTCAATCTCAGTGCTTAATAAACCCCGTTTGTGACATTTTCAAACGGGCCAGTTATTTGATTATAGACTGACAGCTTGTAACTATTCTGACACAGTCACTAACCTTTTGTCGAACAAGTAGACACAAATCATGTTTTTGACCTTTCCTTTATTTCCAACATTCTGACAGACAGAGCTTTATACTGTCAATATTGACTTTGAATTGGACAGTTTTAGATTGCTCTTTGCAAATTAATCCATGCAAAGTCACTCTTCCTCCACCAAATGCTCCAATGTGTATCAGTTCAATAAACCTGTCTGCTTTTGTTATGAGCTTCTGCTTTTGTATTTGTATTTGATATTACTCATTTTGCATCTGCTACCCTTCTAGTTGAATTCCAGACTTGTCTGTGATCACATATTTGAAAACAAAAGCAATGAAAATGTAAAAGCTGTTCCTGAAATAAAACATTGTAATCAGGCAACAGACACCTTTTAGAAAAAAAGAAAAAGATAAATAAATGAAAAAAAATAGATGCCTGGTGTCGTGATGATTTGTTGAACCTCATCACGAAGAACATTTGTTTACACAAATAGATGCTTCCAAACATCTTCGGCAACACAAGCAGCCCGGAGGCGGAGTTATGGCATTGTGTCTGAGATGAAAGGGGCAAACTCTTTTGCCTCAAGAGATTCGAACTTGGCCCACAGTGGGCCGTTCCACAGTAATTCATTCAGTTATATGACTCGCTGTGGTTTTGTTTTTTTGCAAATGCATGTCTAAAACTTTCAAAAGTTTATCTCTATTCTTCCAGTTTTGTCAATTTCCTTCCAAATTTGTATTTACTGCATTCTGACTCTGAGTGAGGCCAATTTTATTTAACTTTAGTTTTTTTTTTCCTTCTGCAGTATACATATTCATGACTTCTAGGGTTTTTGTCCTTCCAATTTCACATTCAGCTGTGCGGGGCTCTGAAATGCTGGGTTACATCACAGAAAAGCCAAGTTACTGCAGTTTTCATCCTCAAACTCCATAACAACATTTTTCATTTCATTGCGTGTCCAGAAACAGGTAATTTCCCCACACATCTCACAGACTCCGAACCCCGCACTTTGCTTTTTCACAAACTTTGTTGCCGTGTTGTTTTCTCCTTCTTTTACTTCCACGAGGCGACATATATACTGTAGCTTTCTCCATACTTAATGGGCCCCTATTGATGCACAGCAAGGCTGAGAGGCTGTTTGGCAGAGGAAGCATAGAGAAGAGGAGGGGAAAAAAAGAAAAAAATGAAAGAAACACTTGCCACTGCTGCAGACGCCTTCAATAGGCTCAGTCCCCTGTTGTGGCTGTGTTCACTGATGGGAAACCAATGAGGAATTGTGTCTTTGTAGATTTGTTGCATTGTGGGTGCAATGTCTGGGTGGGAGGTCAAATTCACTCCAGTGCATTTTAGCATTGCTCACTGGTAGCTGCAAAAAGCAAACCTGTGTGTGTCAGGCAGCTGCCTACACCTTCTCCTGGGTGACAGCAGAGACACATGCTGCTGGAAATTGGCCATAAATTTTTGCTGGACTGTATTCCACCCGTGCTTTCAGTAGAAAAATGATAATAATTATACCACCGAGCTCGCTAACAATAACAGATTTTTGCATCAGAGTGTAAATGCCGTGAATTTGTGCATTAGAAATGACCATGTAAATTACAAAATGCATATAAAAATCTGTTCCCTTTCATATGCTCTCATCTGCTAAGCTAGAGGTAAATGAATGCAGATGTGGACATCTTAATGGCAGAGAAGCATCCACATCTAATAGTCCCGCAGTGTTGATTTTGGCACAGCAGCAGTACAAACATGTTGCTGCAGAAGAGGCTACTTCCAGTCTAATGTATTTACCGTCTAATTTGTGTCTCAGTGAGAGGCCATATATCCTGTTTAGGGAGTGACACCTTTCCTCCTCCACTTTATGGAGCGGTGCAGGCATTTGATGGGACCTGGGCATGCTGTGCTGATGGATGAGCTTGTCAAGGCAGCCCCATGGATGCTCTCCTCCCCGCAGAATGCACAGGACCAGAGAGCTTCAAATAGAAAGGCATCGCTTGAAATATAGTTAATAACTCATTCAAAACACCTGAAAATAATCTTCTTAACTGGATAAGCATATTGCATTAGGAATGTTTTGCGGGTTTTTTTCCCGTCACTTATGTGTCAGGTCTTATACTCAGGTGGAAAAAAATGACATTTGTCAAAAAGATTAAAAATGTAAATCTATTTTGCTGTGATACCTTCCATGTGTGTCTGATGACAATGTCTAAAGTTGATGGCATACATCCATAAACAGTGTTTTATTTCTTTTTATTTATTTATTTATTTTTAACCACTTCTTTTCTTGTCTTCAATACAGTCTGTCAGTGAACAGCGTCAAACACCGGGCCTTTAATGTCAGAGATTCAGTGCAAGGCTGAGAGTTTGATTCCCTGAGGCGGGAGTTTGGAATCGCTGACAGGTGTTTCAAAGTCTTGAATTTGCGGATGTTCTAAAACAAATTCTTGAAACACTGTGCTTTAATACATCTCTTTGAGTAAGTTTTGGGCCTATTTCTGTGCCTCTATTTTTGCTTTCTTTTTTTTTTGTACTCCTCCTCACTGTGTAATATTCCAATCAACAGTGTTCCCGAGCGAGGATTACGTTGCTGAATAAGTAACAAGTATCACTTCAAATGACAACCATATTACTTGTCCTGTTGTACAGCGACTGGTATTGTAAATATTTGAATATATTTATACTGTCGGATCATGCAGGAGCAACGATGAGCGGTGACGTCAGTTCCTCGCATGACTGCAGGTCATGCTCGGGAAACACAGGTAGAGGTCTGGAAGAGCTCACATCGGCTTGTTGGAAATATGACTGAAGATAATCCTTAGTTTCCTTAGTTTTTCTATGTTTTAACTTTGGGGTTTGTGTTTTCAAACTGTCCAGTTGAATTCACTGCTGATTAGCAGCAGTTTTCTTCTTGGAAAGTTAGCAGTTTACATCATACGTTCAGTCTCCGCACAGATTAGCCTGATTCCTCGTTTTAAAGGTTACATCTTTGGACTAAATAAAATGCTCTACACGTGAAAGGTTGTATTAAAGGAGCTTGAGGCCGGATTGTGGCAAGATTTATGAAAAAAATCTGTATACATTTTAAGTTTTCTAGTAATAATGTCAGATGAAGCGTTCCAAACCCAAAAGAATGAGCCCTCTAGTGTATCTCTCCTTTGCCTTGAACAGGCTGTGTGCTGCAAAATGTGCTGCAATTCAGTCCCGAATTTCCCGCGCTGGGCTGCGGATGTGACGTCACATGACGCTGCATGTGCGTTCTCCCCGTTCTCCCGTGCCGGCTTCACTGTTGGCTGCAGTACCCCCAACGGCCGTCGTGGTGAAGGGTGGCGCTAGAGAGTCTCATTTCTTAAAAGGAGCCTCAAGCTCCTTTAAGGTGTTTGATGTGACCAACAAATCAAAAACTCACAACAACAGCCTGCATCTGTCATCCATTCACATTTACTGGGTACTCATGACATCAGAGATCCAGTTCAGTGTCAAATTATCCATTTGCTTTTATTTTCCACAAGCCCACGTCCATGGCTATAGTGCGATTTCAAAAAACGGCACAACCCCTAGAGCAGTGGTTCTTAACCTTGTTGGAGGCACCGAACCCCACCAGTTTCATATGCTCATTCACCGAACCCTTCTTTAGTAAAAAATAAAATGTGATTTTTTTTTACTGGTGCACGAAATGAATTGTGCATTAACATCACCTTGTTCAAATAACAAAACCAACACAGTGCATGAACTCGCCATCTTTAACGCAGCTGGTTTTACGAGTGTTTCGCCAATGGTGTGCGGTTTGCCCTGCTTTGCGATCAGATAAGCAACTCCGTACAATGCTGTGAGGATCGGTTTGTTGATGGGTACAATCCAAGAGCGGGCAGAGTGGCCTTTTCGTCGAATCTGGCTCTCTTCACCTTGAATTCAGCAAGCGTGGTGTTCTTGTATTCCCCATCTCCATGCAGTTTCAAGAAGTGTTCCTTCAGTTTTGCAGGTGCAAGACTAGAGTTTTTCAACTTGGCATTGCAAATCATGCAGATGGGACGCTGACTCCCGTCACGTTCCGTGATACATGTAAATCCATGTTTTACATATTTGTCCAACCACTTTCTTTTTTTGCCCGACATAGTTAGCATGGATTAAAATATTCCGTAAGAAATCACACGACACACCGACAGTCACACGTTGTGGCGGTTGGAGGTGGACGTGGGGTCGGCGTCACTAACGCTAACCCAACGTCACACCGTTCCGGTGTGTGGTCCCGACTGAGAAGAAGGTCTCACTCTGCTGCTTATCCAGCGCTCTCAAAGCGGACCGGTAGGGAGTCTCACTCATACACATATACAGCCCTCTCTAAGCAGTCTGATAGGGAGGTCTCACTCTGCTGCATAAACCAGCGACCTCAAAGCGGACCGGTAGGAAATCCCAGAGCAGGACGCTTTCAATGACTGTGCCCACTAACTGCAGACTAGACTGAGGGGTGGACCTCTGCGGCGGAGGCTCCACCGAACCCCTGAGACCGACTCACCGAACCCCTAGGGTTCGATCGAACCCAGGTTAAGAACCACTGCCCTAGAGAAAGGAGAGGTTTAAAAAAAAAAAGGTGAGCTGTTGCTGTTCTAAAGGTTTGATGCCACCTGGAGCTGGGCAACAAATATTTCTTATCGATTAATTTGAATCAATAGTTTATGGGATACAGTAGGTTAAAATGATCTGTAGTTCTGGAACACCTCCTTCCAGAGTTTTAAGATGGAGACAAATCCACAATGTATCAACGTGTGCTGGTAATACTCAAGAGACCGTATCCCAGAAGAAACTGTAAGATGATGACTTGGTGGAAAGACGTTCCCGACACCGCAGTGTCTTGTATTGCTTAAATATTGAACCCACCTGTAGTTGAAAAACACAGATTTATCCATTTGCTGAATACAATTGATCCCTGAATCAATACTTTTAAGTTGAGTTCTCTTTTTCCGCCAAAAGTCGAAGTCATTTTTATAGTTACAGATAGATTTAAATCTGAGCTTTTATTTTTAAGCTGTACCACCCTCCTCTAGCTCCACCCCCTAAAAACCAGCTGATATGAAGAGAGCTGTGAAGACATGGTTAAAGTCCTTTTAAGACATACAAAGAACATCATAATGTCCATTGTTTATGTTTCATCTCAAGCTGATCACTAAGTTTCTTCACAGCCTTTGGGATAATATGTTATACAATGCTTCAAGGCTAAATAACTGAATGCACAAAAGCAGAACACCATTGCTGCGGGTTTTAGATATCAGTCACTGTAAGATTATGCACACATGCAAAACCCAAGGTCTGAACTGTTTGACAGCAGATATATGTCTTGAAAGACTGCCATTTAACCTGAAACCACTTGAGCATTACTGCCCTCACATTCATCACGCGCTGTAATTTAAGCCGCAGCACTTCACTGATCAATGACGCGCAATTTAAAATTTTAGATGCATTACTTCAACACTGGTTGTAGAATTTGGATGGTAATGTATTTGGTCGGTTGATGGAAGAAACGTTACACTGTTCTATTTGTTCAACTTGAAGGCTAACAGGTTAAAATCGTGTGTGAAAAGTGGTACAACCCTTTAAGTCTACTAAAAATCTGACAGCTGAGAGTTAAATTGTAAAATATTAAATGTCTGTGTCAAACAGCTTACACCCACGTCTCTGTGTGCTACTTGAGGAAAAGTATTGTTTCCTCAGTTTAATCAGACACATTCTCACCCTGTACACATCTATTTCATCTGCAAAGGATTTTTAGTTTTTTCATAATTGATTGTTTTCTGAAAACATTAATTTACAAACCCTGACATGCATGAAATCCTACTCTTTTGCCAGACAAATTCTAACCACTAAAATCATACATCTATTTTTTTTTTGCCTTGTTTGTTTTTTTCTCATACTGTTTTTTCACAAATAGAGAAACTGGTTCACTTTTGATTTTGGCTTTTAATCACAGCTATTTGGGGATTCTGAAGCAAAAATACATTCAGGAGGCAAAAAAAAGAGAAGCAGCAAGTTTTCAGATGTAACCTTGACATCATCAATAGGTCTGTCATTTTTTTCTCCAAGTTTAAAGGGATGTGCATCACTCCGTAGGGCTGCAACGAATTATTATTTTATTCAATAACTATTTTTTCCCTTTTTAAAAAAGAATTACATTTACCTCTGTCCATGACATTATTGTTACCTTGTAGGATTTATCCACGTGAAACATTCTGTCCATGGATCGTCATGATGGAAACAATCGATTTTGTTGACTGATCAGTGCACTCTATTTATTCTTGATAACTGGTCTGCTTACTGATATAAAGTGTACATTGCATAGATACACTTAGATACATAATGCTTCAAGAATTCAGAATATTTGGTTTGAGTTAATAAATAAATACCGCCGCTGCTTTTGTTCTGCCTCGTGATCAATATTCTGGTGTTTTCCAGACTGTTTCAATGCTGGTTGAGAATCTCCAAATGCTTTTGAAAGAGCATGATTGTTTCCCTGAAAACTGTGGTCTGTGCCAGTAATTTACTGTTCAAGCCTTAACGCTGCATGACCAATACAAGCCTCAGAGCCATTTGGTGCACAGTTGTAATGATTTAACTCATGAGCTGAAGATGAGCTCCCCAAAGATATACACTATATACCAGTGTATAATATGTGGGATATTATACATGTAGACTCAAATATGATGTCTGAGATATTTCATGACACCTAAACAGAGCTGTCATTTTTCCTGATTATATTATATGTCTTATGATGTCAGTGGCACACAGAGGGTGTCTTTCTTAAAGACCTGTAGCACATCGGAGAAAAAAAAAAACATCTAGGGAAGGAAGTGTTTGGTAGCTAGAATAACACACCTGGAATAAACATGCTTGTGGTGAATAAGGTTAGGATTCATCCTTGACTTCTTGACTACAGATTGGCAGTACACTGCGACGGATTTGTGCATATACATGTTTTTCAGTGTTTCTGTTTTCCACTGCAATGATACCCTTTTGCTCTTCAGCTGGCAAAAATAATACAGCTACTGCAAAATTCAAGTCCTTCCTAAATCTGTAACTGTATCCGTGGCTTGAAAGAAGAGTGAGGGCAGTTCACTCCTGGATGCTTTTCAGAGCCAGAAAATGGCTTGAGGTGATATGCAAAATAATCTGTTCAAAGAATAAGCGGTGATCAAGGTAACAAGATCAATACAATTACAATCATACTGTTAATAAGTGTTCATAAGATGATAAGAGCATAATCATATCACAGACAGTGCTCGAATTGTTCAGATTTGAAGTGAAATATCCTTGTAGACTTATCTGGAGTTTCTCACATGGAGTCTTCAAAACATGCCATTTAATGTTTGTCAAATCAATCAAGTTTAAAACGTAAGTGCAACTAAAGTTATTTCAGTTTATATGACTTTGATACATACTATGCACTCTTATCATATCCACTGCAAGATTTGCATGTCAGTGCCTGATGTTTTCAAAGGGGTGAGCAGGATAGCTACCGGCTCCTTGCAAAAGGACTCTTATCTCCTCAAATATGAACTGTGTTTGAACTGAGGTGAGTCCTAAGAGGGGTAACAAGTTTTGTTTTTTTTTCCTAAGTTGTGCATCCATGGCAGCAGTGTCTATCTGCTTCTGCCCCCTTCTTTGAACACTATTTTACTATGCTGCCAAAAACCAGATTCTACTCAGAGTAGCCTCTGACTGAGTAGGAGACGAAACAAACAATATTTCTGGAAGTGTCATCAATCTCTGTAGCTCTGAGCACAATGGGTTTTTTTTGTCTGTGCAGTAAACAGATAAAAAGTGCTTTTGGAGGCACACAGTTTTTTTAACTAATTTATTTTAGTCTATGTTCTTAGAACAAACTGAATGTAATGCATAAGTTGAATATACACAAACATGCACATTGTTTCCTGTGTAACTAAAATGAAGCCCATCTACAAACTACAGATCAGAGCCATTCTGGTGTTGCTGTTTACTAACAACCCCTACCCCCGCTCCTGCAAATTTCAGTTTTTCAGTGAGGCAAACACTCTCCACTGTGACATTTGTATGCTTGAAGTGAGATGCCAGGATTACCAAATGTGGTACATCAATTCAGAATCTGACCACATAATTCACAAAAGCACATAGCTCAACAAAATGACAACCCACACAAGCCACATTTAAGACAAGAATAACCTGAAGGAAGAGAGAAAAAATAAAATCAGTGCAACAAAATAAATCTGTTTTCTTCAGCTGAACCTAAGGAGAGAGAAAAGGGAGTTTAACGGATATGCGACCTTTACATAGAAGGTTGTTGAAGGTTTTACAATATAAAAGTCACTCCAGAAACATGTCTAAAAATATTAGTATAACTCAGTGAGTTTAGTCTTTGATAATTACTATCAGGGATATCTAAGATTCCATCATTTTACAGTAGGCTACACTGAAATTCACTCTTATAGATATATTCTTTTTTAAAGACACAGAGTTCCATGGGGTATAAATGAATTTGCTGTGACATGCTTTGGTCCAAACACCACAAAGACACTTTACAACAGATCTCTTTTCAGTCATGTTGTTACACCCCTGGTCATAGGAGCCTTTTTTATGGTGGAGTGAATAACTCGACACTACTCCTCCCCCGTCTGTGGCTGCCCCTCTTTTAAGATCAGTGTTGCAGCTTGGCACTAACTACTTCCAGGGTAGAGCCAATGCAGCATGATGTGAAGATGGGTGGAGATAATGGTGGGGAAGCTGGATGCTCTGATCAGGGTTTGTCTTTGTTACAGTACTCTGCAAACCTGCGCAGCTAACTCACTTGCATAGTTTAAGATCTGGGCGACTCCCAACAAAGATTTTCTTGTATGTCAAGACTTTTTTGATTAGTTGTTGCTACAGGAACCCTAAACTAATTAAGGGGTCACAAGCCAGTGTTTACATAGTGACCCATTGTTCAGGTGAATGGAGAGGGCTGGGTCAGGAAGGGCATCCAAATCCAAATTAGTTCAATATATAGAAAAAGGTGATCCATTGTGGTGACCTAGTCTGACATATCATCCTTAATCTTTTCATTTTTAATACAAAGAATTGGTTTTGTTCCTCTGGATTCAACTTTCATTTCCTGGGGACAGTACCAATATAAAAAGAAGGAATTATTTCTGAATGTCATTAGACAACCTATCAGAAAAAACAGACTGTTTGACAGAGGGACAACCAGACTGGTATCTACAATGGCATGCAGTGGAGTAGGAATGCCTTCCTGATGTAGTAAAACCTCTCTGACCCAAGGTGTTAGGCCCAGTCCCAATAAACCCACTACCCCTACTTTTCAGCCCTACCCCTAAATTTTGCGCGTTCCCGTGAGGGTAGTGGTGTCCCAATACCTCCTTTCATCTAGGGGGAGTGGGGAAAACAAGGGCTAGTGGATATGAATCTAGCCCTACACAGCGAGGATTTTCCGATGCACAATAGCTGACCGAAGGCATTTTGATTACCTTTCTAGCGAGAAATATATATTTTACTTTCATAATATTCACTCAGTGAATGTATATAATCACTCGCCTGCTCGTTTTTCAGATATCGCCAGAATAAAGGCTGATTTATGGTTCCGCATTACACCAACGCACGGCCTATGGCGTAGGTTACGCGGCGACACGCTGCGTACGGTGCGCATCGCCGCGTACGGTGCGCATCGCCGCGTACGGTGCGCATCGCCGCGTACGGTGCGCATCGCCGCGTACGGTGCGCTGCGCCGCGTACGGTGCGCTGCGCCGCGTACCCTATGCCGTAGGCTCTGCGTCGATTTAACGCGGAACCATAAATCAGCTTCCGAGCCGGTGGCTCTAGATACCCCCCGAAAACATCGTAGCAAATTTCTTAACAGATGTCATTTGGATAAACTGAGCCCAGGTTGGGGATCTTAACGGTTACTTTTACGCCTGAAAAAACATTAAAACTTAATAAAGTGGCATATTAACAGCGCTACAGCGGAAATTAAAACTTGCTTTTAGCTTCAAAATATAACCTTGTTTGTACAAATAGACAACACAGTAATTAAGGCAGTTCCACAAGCAATGATTCTCCAACTTAAAGGCATGATGATTTATTCTGTGGTTAGTCCACAAATGCCTTCTTTGTTTATAGATGGTTGTATTTTTTTAGATTAAAAATTTAATAATAAATTCTTGAGAACTAATTTTACTTTGGTGTGTTTCTCTTCACCTTTGAAGAGGAAACATATGTTTCAACGTTATACTACTAGTGTTTTATTTAAGATGAGAACCAGTTACCTCTCCTTTCCACTTCCACCTAAGGCTAAAGAAGTTCATTTTAAAATAATGAATGAGGTTTATCCATGTAATGATTTTTTACATAAAAGGTTTAATTTAGATTTGAATACTTTTTGTAACACAGACATTGAAACCTTAGAGCATCTCTTTTTTTCTCTTGTAGCTTAACTAGGACCTTTTGGGAAGCTTTCCAATACTGGATGACTTATAATGATCAAACCATTCCCATTCTTACATTTGAAAGCATTAAAGTTGGTTTACAAGTGGAGGACAAAAAAATAGATTTGGGGATTAATAATTTAATTATATTGGCAAAATTTTTTATTCATAAATGTTGCTTTTTGAAAATTAATCCAATCTTCATTGCATATTTAAACGAAATAATTCAGTACAAAAAATATTTAAAATCTGGCATGATTCAAAAAGCCCAGCATCTTCAGAAGTATCTTTGTACCCTAATTCCTGACTGATCACTTGTGTTTTTTCTTTCTTTTGGTTTGTTTGTTTATTCCTTTTTTTCTTTTCGCTGTTTATCTTCTTTGTTTGTTTTTTGTGCCTTGTTTTTTTGTAAATTCAATGAGAAAATAATTTAAAAAAAACAACAAAAAAAACAAAACTTTTAGCTCTCGGCTAATGGTGCGATGTATGTGCAAACGTAACTACGCAGTCGCTTACGTCCCCGAACGTGACCACACAGTGATGTAGCAAGCAAAATTTAGGTGTAGTGCTGAAAAGTAGGGGTAGTGGGTGTATTGGGACTGGGCCCTGGGAAAATTACAAGGGCACTAAAATTTGTGGCTTGATTTTTAGGGGTAGTGGTAGTGAGGGAGGGCTAGTGGTAGAAAGTAGGGGGTGTATTGGGATTGGCCCTTAATGGCAATTCTGCAGTCATCTTGGTTGGTTTCAATACTGGCTGTTGGACACTCCCATTAGTCGCTCCATAAAGCCCACCCCTACATTGTTGCAATTGGTATTTTATGTTCTGTACCAGTGGAAATGGCTTTGAATGTGAGAGTAGCGATAATAATAGTAGATTAGATTCATATTGTGCTTTTCAAAACGCTCAAAGTGCTCACAATGCTCACAATGCTTCCACTATTCATTCACTCCTCATTCATACTTGTTGATGGTAAACCACATGTGTAGCAACAGCTGCCCTGGGGCAAACTGATGGAAACATGCCAGCCAACGGCCTAACCGTAACCCTCGCCGACCACCACCGGAACATTCATACACATTCACACACCAGCGATGCGGTGAGGGTGAAATGTCCTTCGAATCGCCAATCCTTTGATCATTGGAAGACCTGCTCTACCACCTGTGCCACTGCCGCTCCAGGGTACCAGACATATGTCACAAGAGATAATTTTCGGGATGTGAACGGGTGTGGCCGGCCAGGCTACTGGCAATCCCTAAAAGGGAACAGACCAAAGAAGTTGCTGTAGTTGTTTTATCTGCCATCATTCCCAGATAATTTATATATATATATATATATATATATATATATATATATATATATATATATATATATATATATTTATTATGTTTCCCTGCATCACACACACATCATATTCTAATTAGTGGTCATCACCAATCTTTCCTCCAGGTCTGCACAGTTCTGTTGGTGACACAGTCATCTGTATCAGGGTTTACTGGAGCAGGGAAACATCAAAAACATGCAGGACAGTGGCTCTCAAGGACCAGGAGTGAGGACCACTGGTGTACAGGAAGAACAGATAAGGTGAGAGGACACAACCTTCTGGAGCTCCAGTGTTGGTGGTGATGGGGGCCGGCAGGTGGCTGCCAATCTACACTTGTTGCTTTCTGTTGGCGAGGAAGTCCGTAATCCACTCACAGATGGGGTGGGGTATCTGCAGCTGAAGCCACTTGGTCTGCAAACAGTCTGGGAGGTTGGTGTTGAAGGCCAAGATGTAATCCAAAAACAGGGCACTGACATAGGACCTCAACTGGTCAAGGTGCTGGAGTATGTGGTGGAGGACGAGGTTGATGGGTTGATTTACTCTGTAGCCAAACCTCTAAGTAGTCTATGAAAGGGCTGGTGATTGGTTTGAGGAAGGGCATGATGTGTCTCTCGAAGCTTTTCATGACCACAGATGTCGGAGCGACAGGTCTGTCATTCAGGTATGTTGTCCTGTGAACCGGGAGGATGATAGATGCTTTAAAACAGGATGGTACATGACATTCAGAGATGGACTGGTTGATGATGTGTGAAGACACTGGTGACAGGTCCTTCCTCAAACCAATCACCAGCCCTTTATATCCCGTGCTGGGCTTGTTTTCGAAACAAAGTTTCAAGATGGCAGCACGCAGTAAACGGTGGTCAAGAGCAGAGACGATTTATTTAATAAATAGCTTAGAGGACCTGGAAATAATTAAAAGAACAGATGGCTGGAAACATAAAAATTGTGAGCTTTTCAAAGTTGTAGCGGTTAAGCGGCTAAGTTTGTTTTTCTTCCGGTAGGCGTAATTTCCGGTAGACGAAACTTCCGGTCTGCCCCCCTATCCAATCAGAACCCTTCCCAACCCCAAGACCTTGAGCGGAATTGGATAAAGCCGATCAAACGTGTTTTCCATGTAAACCTCAATTTGGAATTACTATTTCCATGTAAACTCGAAGGAAAATTGTTTAATTCTGAATTATTTAATTCTGAATAATTAATTCCGAATTAAAAAAAATCATGTAACCGTGGCCAGTGAGGGATGTCACCAAGGTCTTAACACAACTGAAGCTCAAGAAAGCCCCAGGACCTGGTGGTGTCTCCCCAGCAACACTGAAGCACTGTGCCACCCAGCAGTCACCAGTTTGTTCACACATCATCAACCAGTCCATCTCCGAATGTCATGTACCATCCTGTTTTAAAGCATCCATCATCATCCCAGTTCACAGGACAACATACCTGAATGACTACAGACCTGTCGCTCTGACATCTGTGGTCATGAAAAGCTTCGAGAGACATATCATGTCCTTGCTCAAACAGTGCTTTTCATTTGGAATTAGGTGTTTACATGGTAATTTTTACTCATTTTAAATCTGATTTAATTTTAATTCTGAATTAAAGAGGAATTAAACTTCCCATGTAAACACACTCACTGTGACGGTGAGGGTGTGTGTGTGAGGAATGGGGGGAGGGTGGACAAAGTGGGAGAGGGATGGGGGGCAGTTAGTGGGGGAGTTGTGAAGGGCTAAGTGGTAAGCAAGTGAGGAAGGAGGGGGGTTCTCTCAAACCTTGAGTAAAAGGTGTTGAGATTGTCAGCAAGTCTGGGGGAGGGGATGACACAGGGGCTTTTCCTTTGTAGATGATGATGGTCCTTAGAGTACTCCATACATCTGCAGGGTCGTTGGAGCCTAAATCACGCTCGTCTGACTCTATAGTCCTCTTTAACGCATTTGATGGCCTTCTTTAAGTCCTGTCTGGCCAGCCTGAACGTGTCCATATCACCCTCTCTGTACGCCTGCTCTTTCTGACGTCTGAGCTCTCTGAGTTGCTTGGAGAACCAGGGCTTTTGGTTATTGTACCGTGCAACGGTTTTGGTTGGGATGCAGACCTGTTCACAGAAGCAGGTTTAGGAGCATACAGTGTCAGTGAAACTATTGTCATCCTCAGGGCCTTCAGTGACTCCCAGTCAGTAGACTTGTAGTAAAAGTAAAAGTGATCCAGTGTCTATATGACCAGTGTGGCGCATGTCAACAGCTGTGTGTAGCTCAGCAGCTCCTTACAAGAGTTGAAATCTCCCATCACAAGAACTACCGAGTTTGGCTTGAACTTTTCCACAGTGGAAATCCACTTAGCCAGCCGGCATACTGGTTTGCGGGGATGCAGTCCTTTATTTCTTCCAATGGAGTCAAAATATCAGAGAAAACTCATACGGCATTAATTACCCTATGAGTAGTGGGGCATTTCTGTCATAAAAGTGGTGCATGATGGCTGAAGTGCACAAAAAATAACAGAAGAGTCAGGAATGCTGTAATACCCTGGCTGCCCAGATGATGGTTAGGCACCAATCCAATATTGAGTGTTGGTAGGATCACATTCTTTTATAGTAACATTACGTGAAATTTTACTGTGTCTGAGAGTGATAAAGCTACATAGACATAGATATATTTTATGAATTGAAAAGTAATAAAACAAGTTGCATTTTTAAATTTGCTAGCATCCTTGCCTTTATTGGTCAACTATTAACAATTTGTTTACTTGTGTGAAATTATTTCACTAATCACATATACATACAACCCGTTCTAAATCAACAGCAAAAAAACAGTTTTCATTAGTGTACACAGTAATTGGCCACATTCATAATTTTTCATCAGTTGTGGATTTCAGTTTACAATGCACTAAAATGACTCAGGAATAAAATTTGTGTTGATATTTTTGGTCAGATAAAGAGAGCATACCAGCACTCAGGTATTGATCCACTGATTTTAACACACTGGAGGGGTTTAAAATCAATATTGGCGATAACCCATAGATTTAGACGTATTTACGCATTCACACATACGCATCTTCTAGTTTCCAGCTGAGCAGAAGTGCATGTCTTGGGAGAGTTGAAGGAAAATAGCAGACGTTGGGGGACACAGAGCAAATGAACAAAGCACAAAGGCTGCTGCAGTTTTTAAAGCCAAAGCCATCATGTACTGAGAAAGCAACACAGGAAGATGACTGTGTTTGATATACAACAAGATAATGTTGATGTATGCAATGATTAGGCAAGCGACAATATCCTAATAAATATTTGTCATGAAGTTAATAATACATAAAATAAACCCAGGAATACATCCCTGCTGACCCTTTTACAATGCGGACATGCCCTCCAATTTCTTTCCATTTCATTAGCAGCTAAATTGTTCCATCATCATTGTTCTCCATGTAATCATGTCCCCAATCAAAGCGTAATGCCATGTGCTTTATTTCAATTCATTTCAGTTCATTCCTTACACCGCTGAGCGCAGAATAACAGGATCAGGAAACAACCAAGCCCAACATGTCAGTAATTCAATGTCTCCATTAAAGGATCATGATCTGTTCTATGATTCATGATGGCCATGCAGGAAAGTCATGTAATTGGAGAGTATGAAAAGCGATGATTCTCTCAACAGGATTTCAGCTCTGTTGTCAGACTGCTTATCATCGCAGTGTCACTGCTTCTTTCCTTTTCGAGCTGCACATCATCTACACATCAAAGTCATATTCCAGTAGTGCACCGCAGTAATGAATGCCCCACATTTCTGCTGTTTAAATTTGACGGTGTGCTGTTGGAGTCTTCTTTTTTACACGAGCTCTTTATCTTCAAATTCCATCAGATTTTAGAATATGTAAAGCAACTGTGATAAAATTGCTATCTAATATTTTGGAGACAGGATTTCTGAGAAAAAAAGGAACACTGTTATTAGTCATCTAGTCAATAAAACAAAAATTGTCACTCAGGAATATAAATAGTTACATTTTAATGGATGTTTCTACTTTTTTGAAGTAACAACTTCTCTTTTCTTTAAACAGTACACAAGTAGATACATGTGTGCTTCAAACTAAGACAACAATTAGATTAATAAAAAGGTATGTTTTTCCCATCAACAAATCCTCAAAAGACATCAATTAAAAGGCAAACACTGACAGACGGCCAAATGCAATGTTATTTTTGATGCCCTAATGAGATGTGTTGAAACAGAAAACAAACAGAAATACGCCAGTGTTGACATTTGAAGTCTGTCTCTTAAAAAAACATTTTTTTTTTTGCCTTGGTTATACTTTCATCATGAATTCACTCCAGAGTGTGCGGAGTGATAAGCTACTTATAATCTATATATAAATATTATTTATATTTATATATTGCACCTGCCGATAAGGGGCATAGATTCTTTATGGACCAGTGTTTAGGCTTTAATAAAAAAAACGTACAGCTTTCCTCAAAAGTTTATCCTCAGCAATAACCAGACTGCTATAGCCTGTGCTTATAGCTGTATAGAGTTTTATGTCCTGTAATTTCTGCTCAGTTGCAGTCTGTGACCCTGCCAACAGATGCAGCAGGACTAAAGTCGTCTAATAAGATCAAGAGTAACATCATCTATTGATCAATGAGTTGCTTCAATGCTTATGTGTGACCACAGAAGTGTGATTGCAGCATAAATTTGGAGTCGCCCCTCTTTTTTGTTGTACGGGTGAAAACAAAGGTATTCATTAAGTCCATATGAAAGCACAATAATTGGGCAGATTTGCTGCTACTTCACATGCATTCATTTGTTGGCTTGTGGCTGAGTGTGCATATAATGCAGATTCTTCTGCAGATCACTTTAGAGTCTTTGAGCCAGAGCCATATGGCACAATACATTCCTCCTACTTTATTATCATTTGTCAGTTCTTGCATGGTGCTCTACTTAGACATTGCCAGCTTGGTTTTACTTCATGTTGGGACATTTCTTTCCCCACAAAAAGACCCTAAGCATGACACAGCTTTACAGCAAAGGTTAAGTTATCTTGTGCGAGATCCACATTAAAAAAATAAATAAATAAAAATAAACGTATCTTTGCAAATAGGAACCTTACAACATTAAAACTGTCCTCACAGTAGATCAGGCTTCCAGTTTATGCAACACAGAATGTTTGTATCACTTAACTAGGGCTGTTAAAGTTAACGTGTTAATAATGCATTAATGCATGTTTAACCACAATTTTCTTTATAATGCAGGTGTGTTTCAGGAAATTTGACCCTCAGCGACACCTATGTTTTGGAGAAACAAGAAGGGTTGCTGCTGTAACAGAAGCATCGTGTTTTACTATGTTGGTTTCCTCAAGAGTGATTTTGAAACCTCTTTTTTTTTTTCTCATAAACTGTAAAATACAATATACTTATTTTTCCAGTACGGCACGCCACCATGTTGCTCTGGAAGCCCACCATATGTCAATTAAAGTTAGCTGCAGATGCCAGCTCCTTCAACCAACCCAGGTATAAAGACATAAGCCAAAGCAGTTTTTGAACCAGACACTAAATATGATTATAAAAATCTGCTTAAAAGTGAGGAAATGCTCAGGTGGACATGATTCTGTGACAGAATTATCAACATTAGTTGTTTGCCCTCTGTAGACTTTAAAGGACATATTTTTGACATATATAATAAGACAAGAACCATTTTTTTAAAGCAACAATAACTCTCTGCTTCTGTATAATTGCACTTCACATTTTACAAGTACTATAATATAATGAAATGCCTTGTTAAAGATAAAAACCTTATTTATTTAATAAAACATAGCTAGCTGAAAAGGTCATGTTGGCATAGTCCTCACGAACACTACAATTTCCTTTTTTTAAAGGAATAAACTCAGAAAAGATTTAAAAACTTAATGAGATTAGTTGTATGGTGGATGACCCAGGTTGTATTTTACGCTTTCAGTTTCCACCCACTTAAAATGCTCAGGCAAAGAATCAACAAAGACGATACAGAAGCGAACAGATGTACTGATTAAACCGTATCAGCTCACTAGCTAGTTTGATCAATTTAAATAAGAAGAGTTTAGTATGTATGGAAATTGTGAAAATGAAAAAATAAAGAACATTGGGAGAGTGGGGGATTTCTCTGTTTTGTTTTTATTTCATTTACTTGTTAATTTTAATGGTTGGCATGCAAAGTACTCATGGGTAGTTATAATCTTACCAAGCCTGGCCAGTCATACCCAATCACTTTGTGAAAATTCTGGTATCTCTCCCATTCACAGCCATTTCCACCACAGACAATTTATCAAATCAAACATATAGCACCACATGCATGTCAAGGTTTGACATTCCCCCCAGCTTTCAGTTTCTGTTTTGCCCCGCCTGTGTCCCATCTGCCCTGATTGTGTCTGCACCTGTGTCTCGTCATGTCTCGTTATCCCCTGTGTATATCTGGTCTTTTCATCCCCTTGTTCCCTGTCGGACCGTACTGTTCTTCCCTCCATGTGCTCCTGATTTTCGATCCCTGTATACGTGAGTTAATCTTGATCCTGCCAAGCAGCGCTTTTGTTTTTACCCTTTATGGAATAAACCCTTGTGTTTTTTGAGAACTCCTGCCTCCAGCCTCCCTCTCTCTCCTGCGTTTGGGTCCACACCTTACCCCCAGACATGACAGAACGGTCCGACCAGCATGGACCCAGCAGGAGAGAGTGCTGCCTTCTGGGAAATTGTGTACCGGGAGGCAGAGCTCACAATCCCGGGTTGGCGGCACCCGGATGAGCTGGACTCCCCGGACGAGGAGGAATCCCCCTTCCGGGGAACACGCCTGGCTCGGGGTGGCCCCCGGAGCATCCAGGCTCTGGGGCGACGACGGCGTCGACGTCAGCCTCAGCTAGCCGCTGTTCCGGCGGTGGTCTCGGGCGTGTCGTCGGTGGTGGTGGTCCCGGACGCATCAGCGCCTGCTCCGGTGATGGTCCCGGACCCCCCGCAGCCAGCGCCTCGGACCCGGGTACCCCCGCAGCCAGCGCCTCTGACCCGGGTACCCCCGCAGCCAGCGCCACGGACCCGGGTACCCCCGCAGCCAGCGCCACGGACCCCGGGTACCCCCGCAGCCAGCGCCTCAGACCCGGGTACCCCCGCAGCCAGCGCCTCGGAGCCGGGTACCCCCGCAACCAGCGCCTCGGAGCCGGTTACCCCCGCAGCCAGCGCCACGGACCCGGGTCCCCACTCAGGCAGCTCCGAGGATCCTCTGCCCCCCGACACGGCTCCCTGCATCCTGTCTGCCCCTGTTCCGGCTCCCCGCATCCTGTCTGCCCCTGTACCGGCTCCCCGCATCCTGTCTGCCCCTGTTCCGGCTCCCCGCATCCTGTCTGCCCCTGTTCCGGCTCCCCGCATCCTGTCAGTCCCCGTCGAGCCAAGTCAAGTCCCCGTCGAGCCAAGTCGAGCCAAGTCAAGCCCCCGTCGAGCCAAGTCAAGCCCCCGTCGAGCCAAGTCAAGTCCCCGTCGAGCCAAGTCAAGTCCCCGTCGAGCCAAGTCAAATCCCCGTCGAGCCAAGTCAAGTCCCCGTCGAGCCAAGTCAAGTCCCCGTCGAGCCAAGTCAAGTCCCCGTCGAGCTAGGTCTGCCAAGACCCGCGTCAAGACCCGCGTCAAGACCCAGGCCTAGGTCTCGGGGACGTCCTCCCCGAGCTGTCTCGCCGGTCTGCCCGGCCTCGTGGGCGACCCCCCCCCCCCCGGAGCTGTCTCGCCGGTCTGCCCAGTCCCCAGGACGGCCCCCGGAACATTGGCCGTGTGTGACATCTGGGATCTGTCCCTTGAGGGCGGGGTTCTGTCAAGGTTTGACATTCCCCCCAGCTTTCAGTTTCTGTTTTGCCCCGTCTGTGTCCCATCTGCCCTGATTGTCTCTGCACCTGTGTCTCGTCATGTCTCGTTATCCCCTGTGTATATCTGGTCTTGTCATTCCCTTGTTCCCTGTCGGACCGTACTGTTCTTCCCTCCATGTGCTCCTGGTTTTCAATCCCTGTATACGTGAATTAATCTTGATCCTGCCAAGCAGCGCTTTTGTTTTTACCCTTTATGGAATAAACCCTTGTGTTTTTTGAGAACTCCTGCCTCCGGCCTCCAGCCTCCCTCTCTCTCCTGCGTTTGGGTCCACACCTTACCCCCAGACGTGACAATGCATTGTGGATGAGTTGTGTTTTTAGTCTAGTTGTGTTTCTACCTTTGCAACATGCTTTGTTTCTCCAGCTTCCAGGTTCAGTTTCTGCTGTGTGTTGCTTCCTGGAAGCTGAAAACAGAGGAACCAGATTAATTTTTTTTTTTTTTTGTATGATTTATTTATAAAACTTTGAGCATACAAATACACAATACACCACCTACACGGAGAGAGACTGATACATAGATGAATACCATGGAACAGGGTACCCAAAAAGAGGCAGTTTTATCTCCAATCCCCACCCCTTCCCTCCTGTACAAGTAAAAACGAAACTAACACAACTAATTATATACATAAATGAAAATAAATAAATAAAAAACTGCTACTGTACTATAATGTTTGTGTGTGTGTGCGCGTGCGTGGGGGGGGGGGCAGCAAGACTAGGTTGTCTAGATGTCAGGGACAACCTCTAATTGGAGAGATCTGACATGATCTAGGAAGGGTTGCCATATTTTATGGAACTTCCGATCGGAGAAACGAAGAGAGTATTTAATATTTTCCAGTATCATAAAATGCAGGGCGTCTTTAATCCATTGAGAATGAGAGGGAGGGTAAGGGCGTTTCCACTGCATCAGAATGGCACATCTTTGCTAACAATGTGAGAAAGGCAACAACCTCAGCAAAGTGGGACGGCAGTGAAAGGCCAGTGGGTAGGACACCAAACGGGGCGAGTAGTGGCGAAGGTCGGATGTTGGCAGATGTGATGGCTGAGAGGGAGCTAAAAACGCATTCCCAGAACGGAGCAAGGGTGGGGCAAGACCAGAACATGTGACTGAGATGGGCTGGACCTAGATGACATTTGTCACAGTTTGGGTCGATGTCAGGGTATATATGAGCCAGCTTAGTCTTAGACCAGTGAACTCTATGCACCACTTTACACTGTAAAACTCCATGGCGAGCACAGATAGACGAGGAGTGAACCCTACTCAGAGCCTGCTCCCAGGTGGTAGGATCTATATCTTCACCAAGTTCTACGGACCAAGCATTGCGAAAGGTGTTAGAGCCTACAGTCCGACTATTGAGAAGAGTACTGTACAATATTGAAATGGAGCCTTTGCGGCTGGGCTTAATATCAAATAGTGTATCAACAAGAGTAGAAGGAGGAAGAGCAGGGAAGCCAGGAAAATGAATACGGACAAAATCTCGGCCTTGCAAATACCTAAAGAAATGGGTGCGACGCAAATTGAAAGCCTCAGTCAGCTAGTCGAAGGAAGCAAATGTGCCACTGATGTAAAGCTGTTTTAGTGAAACAATCCCTAGATCTTTCCAGATCAAAAAAGCTCTGTCAATAACAGATGGAGTGAACAGAGGGTTAGAATGAATTGGTGCCAAGACAGGTATTTCCTTAAGTCCAAAGTGTCACTTGAACTGATTCCAGATTTTAAGGCAGCTTTTCACTACAATACTACTGCAGTGAGAAGTAGGTGACGGTGACAGCGGGAGGCACAGCAGGGACAGCAACGAAGAGGGACTACATGAGGCTTCCTCAACCTGCAGCCATGATGGAGACTGGCTGTCGGAGTGGCACCAGTGCAAGCCCAATAATAAAGCAAGCAGTTGGGCAGAGCCAGGCCCCCAAACTGTTTAGGCTTTTGTAAAATGTATTTTTTGATTCTAGGGGTGCCTTTGTTCCAAATAAATTGTGAGATTAAGCTATCCAGAGAGTGGAAGAAATGTTTAGGGAGAACAATAGGTATGCACTGGAATAGATATAAGAACTTGGGCAACATAGTCATTTTAACACAATTTATACGACCAGCGAGAGACAGAGGCAGCACTGACCAACGATGGACATCTTTGGGTCAACCTAGCTAAGAGAGGGGAAAAATCACTCTTAAATAATTCAGAAAAGTTCTTCGTAACGCCCTCGCCCAAATATTTAAAGTGCCCCAGCGATGTCCTGAATGGTAAATTGGAAAGGGGATTGGCAATGGCTGCTGCATTAACCGGCATAAGTTCGCTTTTATGCAGATTCAATTTGTAACCTGAGACATGTTCAAAATCTTTCAACACTGATAGTACAATGGGGATAGATTTATCAGGACTAGAAAGAAAGACCAAGAGATCATCCGCAAATAGGGACAGTTTATGTTCTATGTCCCCTCTTGAGATGCCAACCATCTGACTGGACCTGAGGGGTACCACCAAAGGTTCAATGGCAATCACAAAAAGTAGTGGAGAGAGTGGGCAGCCCTGACGGGTACCACGGCTGAGGGAGAAATAGTCAGAATAGTCATTGTTCGTGCAAACACAAGCAAGGGGGGATGTGTACAAAAGATTAATCCAAGAGCTTAATCCAAATGTATCGCCAAAGCCAAAACGTTTCAGAGTGTAAGACAGGTAGGGCCACTCCACACGGTCAAATGCCTTTTCGGCATCCATAGAAATGACCAGCTCAGGGCGGGCGACGGGCGATAAGGAACGATCAGATCTACCAGGAGCTCTTTCACTTCTCAGCTGCTCGCGGCTCCCAGCTGATTTCTCATCAGCTCCGACACAAACAAACAAAAAAAAAGGATGGCTGCTTGGAGCTTCTTTCACTCTCATTTTTTAACTTGATATCGAACACAAGCCACAGACCCAGCAGCACATATATCATCTCCTCCATGTTCTACATCTTTAGTGTTGTTGTCTTCTCTGTTTAGATCACACAATCAAATATGTCACAGCAGCTTTGCTCCGACCCTCCCACTTCTCACCTGGGTGTTTAAAAACAGACGAGGCGAGTGGAGGCGGGACGAGGGGTGCCGAGTCGAGGCGCGCTGAGTAGGTAGGCTACTAGTGGAAAAGTGCCATAAGTTTTGTTGCAGTTCCTTCACTGACGGAGAGACTGGCTCCAAAGGCGAGTCAATGTCCATTGATGTCCAAGTTAAAATGTCCAACTTTACAGAAGAAAAAAAAAATGTTACAGTCTAGTTTTGAAAAAACTGTTTAGGTCTCCATTGTTTGATTGCAAACCCATGACAATACTAAAGGAGATGGATTTTCTTGTACCCTGCCAGAAGAATTTATTTAAAACATTACATTTATTTCTTATATGATTGATTGAAAGTCGGCTCAGCCAATGGCAGGCCGTTATCACTTCCTCATCTATAATCATCATGCTACTGTGCTTTGTGAAGCAACCAGCCCTTTGTATTAATCCAGCATTAGCGAGACGACTCTCATTTCTGAACTAACTTTGATGGTCACGTTCCCCTCGTCTTCTCAAGAAAACCAGGCTTCAAAACCGCTCTTCACAAACCACTGGTTCACTCGACCAAATGCTTGTCTATTTTTTTAAACATTCTATGGTGAAGACCACTTTTTTGTCCTACTGCGTATCCTGTACAGCCCTCTTTGAAGCATGAGACAACACTCAAAACTCCATGAGCAGCAGACACAGCTGTTAAGATTCATATGTAGCCAGAACGGAATCCTAAAGATTTAAAAATCTTTATTTTTTTTGTTTTGGCTGAGAACCTTTGCTGTCGTCTACAAGCATGGACTGACCTTCTGGCATACCAAGCATTTTCCCGTTGGGCCGATGCAGTATTCTTTTTTAACATCTGTTGGTTTGACCAGCCCGTAAAAGTTGCTTGGTGGCCCAAATGACACTGGATTGGCCCATTCAGATGTCCTCTTAGGACTTGTGTCAACCCCTCCCCTGCTGTTGGTGGCACTGTGGGTTGTTACTAACTTTCTATTTTCCTGTTCCACAGCTGAGAATAAGCCACACCTGATTTCACTCCCCCTATTTACTCACCCTAAGGCCTGGGCTATGAAAGAGGCCAGAGAAGGCAGTTCTGTCTCTCTCTCCTCCCAGGCAACAGGATGTTGGTTTTGTTGTGTTTTGGGTTCAGTTAGTTAAATTACTTTACACTTTACGCATTCCAACACTCCATCACACCCATATACTCACTACATGACTGATATTTTTAGTTGGGTTAAATAAATGATTTTTCTTTAATCCATCAATATCTGTGTGGTCTCCTTAATTTTGTATGGATGCTGAATGGTGTCCATGACAGACGTGTATCTGCAACCCATTGGTACTTAAACCAGTTTTGGCTGGCTCTATGCCAGTGGATGCAGGTATTTACCAAAAATGAGATCAAGAGAAAAGAGGTGTGGAGAAAGTACGTGAGAAAAGGAAAAACACACTCCAAGCAGACGCTGCCAAATGTGCAAAACTAACTAACATGTTTGCTACAGCAGTACCTTCATCAGCACTGCGGCGGAGGATGATGATGGTGGTGGCAGCTCTGAATCAGAGGAGAATGTAGATAGAACCTGTGGTAGGCTGCACTGCTCAGCAACACTGGGTAAAGAAACATATTAACCCCAGTAATTTGAGCTGTACAAGGCAGTGATAAACAAACTGTTAAAGTTATGGTGATTAGATTACAGGTAAAAAAAAAACCTACTGTTTGACAGTTTGCCTCATTAGATGAATGAATCTGTGAAATAATTTAATAATGATTGCAGCGTTGCCCCCAGGAGAACAGCTGGTTAACATGCTGCTCAGTGGTCAAAATTATAGTTCAACATAGTTCTGTTACACCTTCCTCTACTAAATTTTCTTGTTGTAAGAGGGAGTTTTTTTTAAGTCCCTCCAGGCTTTCTTTTGTCTTTACGAGTTCATCATTTATGAAGCATATAGTAGAAAAACAGTGATAATCTGATCAATGTGTATTTGTTTTCTCTCTCCCTCAAGTTTCCAGCTTATACATTGCTACTTTTATTTGGAAGATATCAACCATCTGTTCGATCATTAAACATCCTTTTTTTTCTCTCTCTCTCTCGTTCAATCTCACACAGAATACATTCCCTAGTTTTTTTCAAGGATTTCTTAAAAGTTCAGCTCCACCCTTTTTGATTGGGTTAGTAGCACTCTGTCTGGAGACACCATAACCATTTCTCATGGTTGTACTTTCTCGTTTCCTTCTCCATTAAACACAGAGGAACACATAGGAGGAAGAATTCTGCTTTAAAAGTCATTACTTTGGTGGATTGTAAATTTAGATTTTTTATTAATAAATGAGACGTAGTATCAAATATGTCCACTCTCACTGGTCCCCCCCAAATAAATTGCATTCCATTGGTGGTTTTAAGGAGTGAATTAGTTGATATACATTTTAAAGGGCGCACAAAGATGGGCTGTGCATGATGGACCGATCTGGGTTAAAATGCCAGGGCCTGTGTTTTTTTTGTTTTTTTTTTCCCAGTCCACCCCTAGTCGTGTACGATGAATTTTATTGCTCATGTTTCTGAATTTTTGGAACCTCTGATTGTTTTTTTTTGGTGACCTTGGATTGTAGCTCAGAGTTCAACTCTTCATAAATGTCAATGTCCCAGAAGTGAATCATCCTGTTGCAGATCAGAGTGCAGTGTGGCCAGCTGCTCCAGATCCCAGTCAACAGGATTGAACCACAACAAACACAGATGATCTGCTACATGAGGTGTAATAAAGCTGCCCTCTGTTCTCTTCCACATGGTTTGTACAGAACCTGGTGCATCAATGTAGCCTTCTATGGTTAGGTTTTGACACAAGTGCTACAGTTACAACTCCAACCTCATACATTTGATAGCAGTTACAAGTTAAATGTTTCAATTGTCATTTTGTTACACAGATTTTCATTAGCATCAGACAAGTATTTATTTTTCTAAAAACATTTTTTCAAAGCAAAAGCATCCATGTTGAGCAGCCTCTGCCACAGGTACGGCTCTAATTACTCATGAGTCGGCCATTAAAAAATCATTTGAACAGATTTGATTAAACAAATCACTTCTACATTTAGTTTAAATTTGATGCACAATATCAAACAATATACACCTGATTCACCCACTAATCACTGAAACTGGTAGGTCTTGAAAGGCTTTGTCAGAGGTGCACTACATGTTTGAGCTACTTGCCTACTAACCTATTTTTGAATTTGTTCCACAAGGTAATGCACAAGTTTGAGGGAGTCCTCTAAAATAAAGTAAACTGATGTCCCAAGGTGATGCATTTAGCTGATGGGATATGCTTTAAATCCACTGTATCCCATGGTAGTTGATGCACTTTTGAAATATTCCAAAAGCACTATGTGTAGCTTCAGGGAAACCGCTTGTTAAAGCAATGAGTTCCAAAGGCTGTGATATTAAACAAACTGAAACTTAAGAAAAGTATACAAAAGTGTCACATTATTTTGCAAGAAGAAAGCGGAATGTCATACATTATATTGCAGTAACCACTTTACAATAATACAGTACAAAGGAACAAAAATGCATTCAATGAAGAGTGAACTTTATAAATCTGTTTGATCCTTTAAATTCCAAAAATCTCCACCTTTGGTTTCCCTTGAATAAAGTGAAGCAGACATCTGCTGAAGGGATGTGTGGATACCAACATAGCTCTTCTTTTTTCAATTTTTTTTTTTCACTTTTTAAAAAATGATTCAGGTCAAGTCTCTAACACTCCGTTAATCCCGAAGGAAAATCAGATGTAGTTACTTTCATTGTTTAACTTTCTTCCAATCGTCATCATAACCTGCTATGGCTTTGGGCAAGAAGGACCTCCTAATGGCTTTGGACATACTGGGTTTGCACCCAGAGGTGGAAGTTTGTCATGACTGAATGTGGTAAATGACAGGCCAGCAATAGTAAACGCAAAGGATGCCTCCACAACTGACACGCCTACCGCAGCAACTTTACGAAACTAGGTCGGCTGGTCAGCATCCCGCAGAGCTGGCAATAAAGAGGATGAGCTGGGAAAAGTCACCCGAAGGTCTTACATGTGCTTGAAGTATACCTGTATTACAGGGTTAATGGTGATTGTAATGTTTCTAAGGGGACATGCACTCTGTGACACCAAGATATCAGTTTCATTTATCATTTGTGTTATTTTCTTCCTCTCAAATTGTCTTCTTTGCTTATTCTGTTGTCTTGTTTTTTTGTTCCGCCTCACTTTGACTTTGATAATTGAAGGCTAAAGCATAGAAATTCCTAATTGTTTTTTAATGCAAAGATGATGAATTTCAATTTCACAGCACAGTGTACACCGTTGGCCTGTTGTAATACTAATCTTAATAAACATTATAGAGTGAACTATTATGCCACAATTTCACTTGATTTACATATTTAGTAAATATAAAAAAGCTGGTGTTATGAGATGTAACCGCTGTTGAGTAGAGCACCTTTTTCATATACACCCTAACCCACAACCGTGTACAGTAACTCTCCAATTGTGAAGTAAGATGTATATTTTTTTTTTACTTCGACTTTAGACATCTCAGCCTTTTAAACTGTAAAGATCTGATAAAAAATGCTCACTGCGTGTTTTAGTCACTTAGACCTCATAAAAAATTTCCCAGAGTGCAATGAAGCGATCAAATGAGGCGAGTGGAGGACTTCTTCCATGCCTGGCCAACGCTCTCGCATTCGACAGCCCATCAACAGGCACATTTGCACAGGAGGGGAGACACTAATGGTGTGATTAGGCTGGAGGAGAATCCAGGCCTTAGAAAGTAGTATACATCTTTACAATATAAATAAATGGCAGTGTCCAACCTACTGTTTTCCTAACTTTATAATAAGCACGACAAATGATAAAATAAGATAAAATTCTGCTAACTTTGGAATCTCAGCTGCATTCAACATGGGCTGCATTAATCCTTCACAATCAACAGTGAAAGCCAAAGGACAAAAGGAATGGATGAGACAGTGTTCATCCATCTGGGTTCAAAGGTCCATCTCAGCTGCAGTGTGTGCTTAGAGGGACTTACTGTAGGTTGAGAGGACATTTGTTTAAAAGGGCCACAGCGAAATGTATCAAGGGACTGTTTCAGCTGTTTCATAAAACAATTTCACTGTTATTTTATTTGTATTATTATTTTAAAATTTACTAGATAAAGTTTAATTTGTATTATTAGTATGTATATCCATTTCTTTACAGAGGTCAATATAAACATGCTAAGTCACATTTCTGTGACATTACTCCAAGGAGATAAATCTGGTATTTACAAATACAGAAAATAATCAGGGGAGAGTTCATATTACTTCTGGGTGTAAAACAACATAAATCTGTTCTTTATTCTAAAAGTCCAAGTAGCCTTTGGTAATAAAATGACTCTACCTGTACCTCCCTTGTGATTCTAATGCAAATTCAGTGCAATTTTGCAATTCAAAATGTACCTAAACCATCTGCAAAAAGATAAATAAATAAAACAAATCAGAAAACATAATAATCACTTAGAAGGAAGTGGAGGAGGTCAGTTCCTTTTCCTTGCTGGGCTATGTTTACTATGTTTATCTTTCATTTAATTTTTCAGGCATCATCATTTCCCTGTGGAAAAGGCAGGTACATTTCCAATTGTTTTAAAAAAGTCACAGCGCAGCGCAAACGCTGTCGACAGCACTTTCATACAATAGCAGTTATGGGGAAGAGGAGAAATGGATGCAAGTTGCCACACATGTCTTTGTCCATTGTACTCACTTTTCACTCCCCCACGGGCCCTCCACAGTTGCTGGCATGTGGCACAAAATCCTGGCTGGAGACGGAGACTAACTGGAGGAAAGCACTTTGATGAGAATCCAACTATTCCTTGAGAGGAATCGCTTCTTGAATACTGTTTTTTAAATATCTCTCTTCAGTTAAGTGTATGTTATACTTATAGGTAATTAAAAAGGTTCATGTAAAAAGAACAGCCACGCATGGGGTGCATCAGTGGTCGGCATTATAAACAAAGCTTATGCTTAAAAAAAAAAAGAAAAAAAATTAAGCCGCTTCAGTTGCAGGAAATCTGGACAGAAAGTTGATAAGGGAGTGACCTCACAGCTGTCGTCCAGCTCGTCTAAAATGCCCCCGAGCAGTGCATTAAACAAACTGCAGTAGTAGATCTGTTCTGAGGCCAACAAGACAAGGCTGCAGCATTTCAAAAAGACTCTCAAGCTGTGACAGAGGATCTACATAGGCAAGCAACTGTTTTAAATAGGGAAGTATTTTTAGGAAACATGCCTCGTTAAATCACAACTAAAGAATCCTGGTATATCCAACACTGCCTCTGTGACAATATAGGTCTATAATACAGTATGTTAAAGATGGATGTCTCCCTGCTCTCCAGGTGGTATATTTTTTTTCCGTGAATGTAAGCCATAAACACAAGTTTAGTCAGCGGTCTTGTAAATTTTGCATAATAGGGAATGTCACCATCCCAACATCTTGTGCTCTGCAGGAAGTAACTTGGCTCCCTGGTGCTGGTCTTGTTTAGTTTCCATGCTGGCATGCAATCTAATGAAAGATATGCTTGTAGTTTTTCCCTCATGAGCTAGTTTAATGGCAGGCATATATTTGTGCAATGAAATACTTCGACTGACTGTGTGGGAGGATGAGACGGAGAGGAAAGGGAGAAGGGGTAATTGTTTCAGAGCTTGTTATACCATCACTGAGTAATAATTGCTGTAATTATTGAGAACGTACATCCATCTCCTTCAGATCTGCTGATGGAAAAAGGGATAGATTTGACAATAGGGCAAACAGTTTGTTTTGTTGCAAATTTTATTTGTGGTTTCAAATCAGATGTGGGGAAAATCTCAGTATTCAAGCAGTCAGTGATAAGAGTCTCTCGCGATCCTTAATGTTTGTCTGCAGTAATTAACTCAAGGTGAAGATTATGGGATATTGCTTCTGCAGTGTGTGAACATCGTACGGAATTTACATTATTCTGACCAAAAGCCCAAAACAATGAGCCTTATTTAAAACTTCTGGTCCGGGTGATGGAAAAGGAGTTTGACAGCTATCAAACACAAATTATACAACTCGCATTTGTCATTGAAAAATAGCACTGCTCATTTTAATGCCCTTTTACACAATGAAACAATGGAAGAAAGTAAAAGATTCGCTTTTCTTTCCCTCTAAGAAACAGGCTGTACGAAAAGGTCCCTATATTGACTTCCAATATTGAGGTGATCAGAGCATGTGGGGGTTTCAAAGCAACCATCTCTTTAAAGCCTTCACAGTTCCCTTCTGTGTAGAGGATTGTTATCACTCTTTCCATGTTCTTTGTTAAGCTTTTACAACAGCAAAAACATGCGAGGGAATGTGTGTACGGTTCACACTTTAGTGCCTTTAAAATTTCAACAAAGTGAACATTTGCATTCAAGCGACAGTATGAACATGAGAAATGCATCTATGCAAAAAAGAAAAGTGTATTTTGTATCATATACACCAGCCACTTAATTAGTCACACATCACTGGGGTTGAACCCTTCTCTGCCTTCATAGCTGCCTGAGCTTTCCGTAGCATAGGCTCAATAAGGCGCTGAGGAGATTCCCGAGAGATGTGGGCCCATACTGACATGATAGCATCACAACATCGCTGTAGATTTGGGAGCAGCACCATTCAATGTCATCACAAAGGAGCTATATTTTGCCAGAGATGTGCTGACTATGACGAGGGCATCTGGGTATAAAGAACTCTTTTCCATGCTCAACAGATCAGTCTGAGATTATAGAAGCGTTGCCATGTGATGTGTTATCCTGCTTAACGTAGCCATGACAGGATGAGTATACTGTGACCATAAAGCGACTGACATGGTCAGTAACTGCACTCAGGTGTAGCGTTTGAGTGGCGCACAATTGGTGCTAAGGGGCTCAGCATGCCAACCACTCCCAACCCTCATCCAGTTACATTACTAGCAGTGTCCTTGTAGTCGAACTCATCTACTTTCTAGTCAGTTTCAGGGAGTTACTTGGCCTAGCCACCTTTTGGTTTTGGTTTGATTTGCATTGCATCCAGAGATGCTCCTCTGCATAACTTGGTAGTATTGAGTGATAACCGAGCTTACTGCTACTCCAGTATCAGCTTTAACCTTTAACATGCCGGTCAAGAGGCGTGGTGCTGCCTTAACTTGGAAAATATTTATTTTGTTTTAAATTTTACCCAAAATCTTTCTTTTTTGAGTTTGTAGTTAAAATAATATGAAATTTGCATTATGATAATTACTTTTTAATTCAATCTATGAGTAAAACGTAAAATTAATTTTCCCAAATCAGCATCGCAGTTGTCTTAAAAATTTGGACAAAGCTTGATGTAGAGCCTTATCCACATCTGTTATCACATATTCAACCATCTCTGGAAAAAAATGTCTTTAGTTTGTCGGTTATCTCTTTTTCCTTTATATATTAAGGCTTTTGAGGAGCTGTACCTGTCCTCCAGACCATGGGTAATCATTTGCTAAAGCGGTTTTTAAACCCCAAGGAGACATTGTATGTGATATTGCACAATACAAATAATCTTGAACTGTCAAAAAAGCTTCTATGTTGGCAGAGCTATGCTAGACGAGATGCACTTGAAGCAGGAATATCATCATGCTGTTGGTCCTCCATGAAAAGCATTCAGATTTATATATGGAGAGCCAAGGCCTTCATGATTAGACTTTAGCAGCTTTGAGAACAATTGTAAGTTGTGTGTGCCACTTTCCAGTTAATCCATTATAGATCCATCAGCCACCTTACAGAGGCCACCTCTTGTATTCACAGAGCACTGCCCAAGCCAGTGAAAGGGTTTGACTGTAGAAGCTTGTGCTATTAACAGAATTAACTCCAGCCAGGAGCACAGCTCAGGGAGAACACACCAATTCCATTATCTCAGCTGGACGGAGGCCATTCTTTCTCTGCCACTCTGCAGCCAAAGTGCTTCAAGCACAGAACCTACCACAGCAACTGTACAGAGACTAAACATGATCCAACTCTGAAACGCACTCCATCAAAGACTGTCTGTTTGAAATATTCATTTAGTTAGAAAACCACATTTAAATCTTTGGAAAAAAAACAATAAAAGGTACAAATATTTAATTCATTCCTTTTTCCTTTTACTCATGTGAGAAAAGTGAACTGCAGTGAACCCACAAATGTTGGTACACTTTAGTTTACATCAATACCTTTTCCCAGGACATTTTATAAACATTTATTTTCCCTTTCAGCTGTGTTCACTGCTGAATAAATAGAAAAAAGCATTCTAGATAGACAGTAGCTAAAAAAAATATATGTAACAGCAAATATTGTAGTAAATAATTGATGTTCCTCAGCTTTAGACCTCAGTTATAATACATTAATTGGGAGCCCATTAAGATTTAGGTCATATGATAATGATAGTGAAGATACTTTGATGGTTTAAGGTCACAGACTGATAATGGGGCAAAACATGAATAATTGAATTAAATAATACTTTATAATCCATAAAGAGATATTATATTATATTATTGTAGTTTAAATGAACAAAATAAATCAATTACAATAAAAATCACTTCACAAACTTTTGGAGTGTGAGAGAGACACTGACTGACTGACTGACTGACTGACTGACTGACTGACTGACTGACTGACTGACTGACTGACTGACTGACTGACTGACAGTGCGAAGGCCCTATTGTATCTTTAGGATGTTTTTTTCCTTCTTCCGACGAAATGAGGGCCTTTTTGCCCCCCTAAACGTGCCCCAAAAGTCACCAAATTTTGTACGCAAGCCAGGCCTGGCGAAAAATTTCATATTTAATGGTTTGCATTAATGGGGGTGGCAAAATGGCTCAACAGCGCTCCCTAGAAAACTTTGTGCCTCAAGCCCCACAATACGGTTTGACGTACATGCACGAAAATCGGTACACACCTGTATCATGTCGCAACTTAAAGAAAAGTCTCTTGGCGCCATGGCCGACACCGAACAGGAAGTTGGCCATTTTGAATTAATCATGTAATTTTGGCGCAATTTATGTCATTTATTCTGCCGTTAATGCAATAATGCGAACCGTAACGTGCACCCAGGTGTGTTATACATCAAAATGTGCATCTCCATCCTGCGACGATGGACATTACTTTTCTCAGTCAAAAGCGTTACCGTGGCGACGATAGACACCAAAAAGCGCGCCCCCCCTTCATCTGATTGGTCCATATTTGATAGTCCCTATTCTCTGCCATAACTTTTGAATGGTTTGACATACAGAGTCGTGGGTGGTGTCATCGGACTCGGTTTTGACTCTTTCACCTTAATTGGTGCAAATTAGCCCCACCCCTTCATCTGATTGGTCGACATTTGATAGTCCCTATTCTCTGCCATAAGTTTTGAACGGGTTGTGATAACGACATGCGGGTGGTGTCATCGGACTCGGTATTGAGTACTTGACCTTCATTGGCCTAAATTAGCCCCGCCCCTTCTCCTGATTGGTCCATATTTGATAGTTCCTATTTTCTGCAATAACTTTTGAATGGTTTGACATAAAGACTCGTGGGTGGTGCCATCCGCTAAATGTCCAGGCCTGAAGACATCTACATGCAAGTCATACAAGCTTCCACTGCAGCACGCCTGAACGTGCACAAGGGTGCGAGGGCCCGTTCATCGCTGCTTGCAGCTTTAATTAGGGCCCGAGCACTGAAAGTGCGAGGACCCTATTGTATCTGTGATGTTTATTAGGGCCCGAGCACTGAAAGTGCGAGGACCCTATTGTATCTGTGATGTTTATTATTATTATTATTATTATTATTATTATTATTATTATTATTCTCGCCGTAAATAAATTGCCTTTTTGGAGGCCTTAAAATGCTCCAAAACTCACCAAATTTTGCACACGCTTCCAGAGTCGCGTAAAATTACGTATTTTATGGGCGACAGGCATGGGTCAAAAAGGATTAGGCTCTATAGCGCCACCTATTTTATGTTTTTGAAGAGCCCCATAATATGGTTTGACTTACAGCAATGTCCTTTATGTGTCTATTATATCAGACAAAGCCCTACAAAAAAGTCTCTTGGACCCATGCTCTAAGTTACACAGGAAGTCCGTCATTTTGAACAGAAAATGTCATTTTTCATGAATTCTGATCATTTCTAGGCCTCGTACTTTAACGAACTCCTCCTAGAGATTTTATCAGATTGGTTCACAACTTGGTTTGTACAATCTAGACACATGGCCGACGCTAAATTGCGAAGCTTTTAAGTTTCTGCCAGAGGGCGTGATTGTAGTGATCCACCGAAGTTTGAGGTCATTTTTAAGCCTCGCCATCAAACATCAATTGGCTGTAATTCAGCAATACATGATTTGATGTGGTTGAAAACGTATGTGCATGATTGTAGACTGAGCCTGAAGACATCTATGGTGGAATATTCAGGATCGGTTGTAGCGCCACCTGTTGGCACCAGGAATTGTCATGTCTTGTAGTTTGCATCTGTGCTCCAAGCGAGATGAGTGTATTGATCTCAAAGTTGGTCAGATAATAGGTAAGACATTGACGATGACTGACAGAGAAAACTGTAAGTTCTTATCAAAGGGCGTCGCTGTCAGAAGTTGTCAAATTTCGGTGTCTCGCCATGAACATAAAAGTTGTTTTAACTTTCAAATATTTGGTCCAAATTGACCCAAAATCCGTACATTTAATCAGGCTTCCATTCTGAACAAGTGGATATGACAATCTTGGATGAACTCACTCACTTTTTTCAAAATATGAACTAATCTCCAAATAAATTATAATTTTGTCATGCAATGTCCAATCAACTTCCAACTTTGCAAATATGTTATTTATTGTGATATAAAAACAATGTCGATTTGAGCAGTTTAGATCAAACAGGCGATTTGTAATGATTTTTTCTGGTTTGAATTGAAAGCTGAGTTTTCATCCCTGTGAGAAGTGCAGCTCTCACACTGGAGAGGGAGGCGGGGCTGAGTTTTCCCTGCAGTCGGCTCTGACTTTTTTTCTAAGTTAGAGAGTCGGGCCAGGCCAATCAGAGGCCACTTAGGCCAGCAGCTTGTGAGTAGGGCAAGATGATTGGTTTGTTCCGATTAACACCCGCCCCAACAGCCCGTATCAACCAGCGTGGAGGAAGGTGTGTGCGTGTGTGCGTGTGTGTATGTGTTTAGCAGAGAGGAGACGCGCTCGACATGAAGCTGAGCTCGTTCCAAAGATAAAGTAAGTTAACTTGAAATTAAAATAAGGATTTAGATTTTAAAGTGACTGATTTACAAGACACTTCATTATAATTATTATTTACTGATTTTGAAAGTTATTCTTGCAACAAATGGGATATATAATCAGTAGGACTACTCGAGTTGAGGGGGGGTGAGGGGGGATGGCCTCCCCCCTGAAATAAAAACGGTCCAAATCATCCCCCCAGTAAAACTGTCATCCTCTCTTTCCATCCCTTATGTCATTTCATCAATGAATGCGGTTTTACTGCTATTTCAACAGTCCGGACGCCGTCCTCCGCGGACCCAGGCACTTCTATTTTAACCAGCGCAGCGTTACTTTATGGCATTTGTTCAGCAGACCTTACAGACCAATTGCATACGAGTTAAGCCATCCCACGTGATGCTGCTCAGCCAATCAGATCTGTGTAAACAGCGTGACTGGGTCAATGACGTGACGCCTATATTTTCTGAAAAAAACTTTTTTTTTTCGATTCAAAAAAGGTTTAAATGCATATAAAAATATCATATATATGAACTACCTGTCCCACATATGGACTCACTTGAATTTTACAAAATATACTAGTTACTTGGGATTTTGTTGTTGTTTTAAGCGTCAAAATGTCATGTGGTGCGACCGTCCGACCAGGACTCTGGTTTTGAAAACTTTTTTTGAGATCACTAATGTATTTAAATCAATCTTCTGCTCAATCTGGCATGGCATCTGGCGCGACCATTAAAAAAACAACCATTTTTGTAAAATACTGAAAACTTGTACAAAAAAAAAGATGTCAAGATGTTAAGGAAATTAATTTATTTTAATATGAATCATGGTTGTACCACATTACCCTTTTTAGGGCTAGTGCCAATTCATCTTGACAAAAAACTCAATTAGAATTTTTTAATATGAATTTATGTGTACACAATATTCTTAATGTTTGAACTACTGCAATAGATTTTTTATTTATTTATTATGATGTATTATGATGTTCTGGACCTCCGCTTAAGTACATTTTCTCTGACTGGACCTAAAGTTTTAGTTGAATACCCCTGATTTAGAGTCATCACCAGAAAAATAACACCAGAAAAATAACTTATTTGACAATTTTCACCTGTTTCAAGTAAATTTTAACTTGAAATAAGTAAAAAAAAATCTGCCAGTTGGACAAGATTTATCTTCTCATTATTAGCAAAAAAAGATTTTGTGGGATAATACCAGATTCAAGTGACAAAGAAAAAATACACATTAAAGGAACAATAATTGATCAATAATTGATCAACTTTTTTGATCAGATAGGCTGTAATATCATCATGGCCAGCAGAAGAAGTTTTAAGGTTCTTAATATCAAGTACCTCCAAAGGCTTAATTGGTTCAAAATGATTTAAAGAGGGATAACCTTGATTTATAGAGCTTGTTTTTCCTTATAGCGAATTTCCTAAGTTCTATATGGTTTGTTAAGGTTTTCAGAGCTTCTTTTATCTTTATAAATAAGATAAAGGTTGTGTTTAGAATTGCACTGTGTGGCACGAAGCTTTCATCCATCCAGTGTGCTGTTAAACTTAAAAGTAAAAACGTTTTACTACCTCCTCGAAACACTGACTTTGCAAGTATTGCAAGTTGCAGTCGCATGTGCTGGCTGAGGTAATGTGACAAAATTCTATATCGCAGATCCTTTAGCTCGCTCCATTTTGAAAAGTGTAGACTTCCGCACGGCGTGCTGACATTACGTGACTAGCGTGTGACAACACTCACAGAGCACACATAGAATTAGAATTGAATAGATCTGCCCCTATGGATTGGCCCATTGTTACCGATACCCGATCTAGAGTTGTTTTTAATATCGATCCCGAAACAAAAATACAAATATCGGATCGGTGCATCCCCAATAGTGATGTTTATTTTTCCATATGAAATTAAAATGTATTCTATTCATTTCTTTTATAATCTTTGGTGGGATTACAAGAGAGTATGCTGGATAGATTAACCTGGATAATGATTCAATTTTGGTTAACAATTTTTTTCAGAGGTTTTCAGAGCTTCCTTTATCTTCCTTTATCGGTACACACCTGTATCATGTAACAACTTAAAGAAAAGTCTCTTGGCGCCATGGCCGAAACCCAACAGGAAGTCGGCCATTTTGAACATTTTGAATTAATCGTGTAATTTTGGCGCAATTTATGCCATTTCTTCGGTCATTAATGCGGCCCGAACCGTAACGTGCACCCAGGTGTGTTATACATCAAAACGTGCGTCTCCATCCTCCGACACCACGCATTACTTTTCTCTTTCAAAAGTGTTACCGTGGCGACGCTAGACGGCAAAAAGCGCGCCCACCCTTCATCTGATTGGTTCAGACAGAAAAAACTTTGCGCCTCAAGCCCCATAATACGGTTTGACGTACATGAACGAAAATCGGTACACACCTGTATCATGTCGCAACTTAAAGAAAAGCCAGGCCTGGCGATAAATTTGATATTTCATGGTTTGCATTAATGGGCGTTGCCTAACGGCTCAACAGCGCCCACTAGAATACTTTTCTCTGCCATAACTTTTGAAAGGTTTGACATAAAGAGTCGTGGGTGGTGTCATGGGACTAGGTATTTAGTCCTTGACCATAATTGGCGAAAATGAGCCCCGCCCCTTATTCTGATTGGTTGTCCCTATTTCCTGCTATAACATTTGAATGTTTTGACATAGAGAGTCGTGGGTGGTGTCATGGGATTCTGTAATGAGTCCTTGAGCTTCTTTGACCTTAATCAGCCCCGCCCTTTCTTCTGATTGGTTGTCCCGATTTTCTGCTGTAACTTTTGAATGGTTTGACATAGAGAGTTGTGGGTGGTGTCATCAGATTCTGTATGGAGTCCTTGACCTTCATTGGCCTCAATTAGCCCCGCCCCTTCTTCTGATTGGTTGTCCCTTTTTTCTGCTATAACTTTTGAATGGTTTGACATAGGAAGTCGTGGGTGGTGTCATTTCTGATATGCTTATGGGGGGCGGTGGCCGTGAGTGCGAGGGCCCGTTCATCGCTGCTTGCAGCTTTAATTATTATTATTATTATTATTATTATTATTCTCGCCGTAAATAAATTGCCTTTTTGGAGGCCTTAAAATGCTCCAAAACTCACCAAATTTTGCACACGCTTCCAGAGTCGCGTAAAATTACGTATTTTATGGGCGACAGGCATGGGTCCACAAGAATGGGCTCTATAGCGCCACCTATTTTATGTTTTTTGACGAGCCCCACAATATGGTTTGACTTACAGCAATGACCTTTATGTGAGTATTATATTAGACAAAGAGCTACAAAAAAGTCTTTTGGACCCATGGTCTAAGTTACACAGGAAGTCCGGCATTTTGAACAGAAAATGTCATTTTTCATGAATTCTGATCATTTCTAGGCCTCGTACTTTAACGAACTCCTCCTAGAGATTTTATCGAATTGGCTCACAACTTGGTTTGTACAATCTAGACACATGGCCGACGCTAAATTGCGAAGCTTTTAAGTTTCTGCCAGAGGGCGTGACCGTAGTGATCCGGCGAAGTTTGAGGTCATTTTTAAGCTTCGCCATCAAACATCAATTGGCTGTAATTCAGCAATACATGATTTGATGTGGTTGAAAACGTATGTGCATGATTGTAGGCTGAGCCTGAACCCATCTATGGTGGAATATTCAGGATCGGTTGTAGCGCCACCTGTTGGCACCAGGAATTGTCATGTCTTCTAGTTTGCATCTGTGCTCCAAACGAGATCAGTTTCTTGATCTCAAAGTTGGTCAGATAATAGGTAAGACATTGACGATGAGTGACAGAGAAAACTGTAAGTTCTTATCAAAGGGCGTCGCTGTCAGAGGTTGTCAAATTTCGGTGTCTCGCCATGAACATAAAAGTTGTTGTAACTTAAACATAATTGGTCAGAATCAACCCAAAATCAATTCATGTAATCAGGCTTCCATTCTGAACAAGTGGATATGACAATCTTGGATGAACTCCATAGCGCCACCTTTTGGTCAGGTATACATTTTTCATCAAATTATGTGCTGTAATGGCTGTTTCATTCACCCAATCACAATGAAATCGACACATATTATTGTCATAAGCGTCCTTATTAACTGTGTTGAGTATCGTGGTCATAACTTGAAGGGAACTGCCATTTTACGTCACTCTGAATTTTTTGGTAAAATAATAATTTAAAATCATAGGCTTGGTCTTAAGACAATAAAATGTCAGATTTAGATACATTTCGACATGACTAAAAAATCATACGCTGGTACATATCGCTTTTGAAGAACTTTGTAACTCTCTTTTTCCAAAAATGTATTCATATACAATTAAATCATATTTTTGTCATGCCATGTCCAATTAACTTCGTAAACTTCGTAAAAATATTGTTTACTGTGATGTGAAAATATATTTTTGGCATTAAGGTGCGTAAAACGCACGATTGGTAGTGAATATTTATTTAAATCCATTGGATTTAAAGCAAGCTGGCTCTGTGTGCCGGCCAGCTGCAGCGGAGCGGAGGCCGAGGGGGAGGGAGGAGGGGGGGAGCGGGGGAATGTTGCGTGCGCACCGTATTGACGTTCCTCACACGACATGAATCCTCCAGTGTTTTCACACGAGTCCCAACCTAATCTGTAAGTATTTTTTTATTGTGTGCATAATTGTAGAGTCGTCTTAAGACATCTATGGTGAAATATTCCTGTGGAATAGTTTTCACCGATGTATTTCGGCGGCGCATGTCTGTAATGCAGCTCGATTTTTTTTTATGTCTTTCATGTTTCTGTCTTCTACCGAGACAGAGACCACTTAAATAAAACCACACTGATTTTGAGTCAAACCCGTCTTTTTACATTCAATTTTTATACAGAAAATAATTACAGTGCATGTATTACACCTTATTTCACAGCAGCTTTGCAATTTTATTATATCGGCTTTCAGCCGAGATCTGGTCGGGACCGCGCCGCGCCGCGGAGGAGGTGCATTCAGGGACCGGTCGGAATTCTAAAAAGCCGATTATCCTCCTGGTGCGTTCAGGGACAACTGGAATTTACTGTATTTGGCGAGAATTTACCGTTGTTTCATTTGCTTAAAAATTATTTAAAGGTGACCTATTATGGCATTTAATGTATATTTTAAACAGGCATTGAATGTCTTAAAAACAAGCTTTTGAAGGTTTTTTCTACATAAATGAGAAATTCAGCCTCTGGGCCATGTCTTTATTTTTACCGTTTCTAACCTTGTCTATGAGGGATTCTGAGGGGAGGGGGGGCTATGTTAATGAGGCTCTGTGCTGATTGGCTGCCTGAATGACGTGTAGCAGGGGAGCTTTAAGCCTGAATCACAATTGTGGGTCAATGATGTATAAGGCCTTTGAGAGGCCTATTTTTAAAATACTTAAAATAAAGATGTATTTGGCCATTTTCCAAACATTTGGAATGTAGTGTGCATATATGTGAAAACTTAAAACAAAGGTATTTTAGTGTTTTTAAACCTACAACGACCTTAAAAAAGTAATTGGGGGCGACCGTTATTTATCTCAAAATTAATAGATTTCCTTAACAAAATGTATATTTTAATAAGTATCAGTAATTAAATTAACTTTTCAAGAAAGATAGACTCATGTGTCCTTTCATTTTTGAAAACCATTTTGAAATACATTTTATCTATAATGGAAGTGTCACCCTCATAAAGCCATTTATGCATACTATACCAATGATTTATATTTGAACCAAAACTCATAGACATTAAATTTTGAATTTGCGGATTTCCTAAGTTCTATAGTAAACCATGGTTTGTTAAGGTTTTCAGAGCTTCCTTTATCGGTACACACCTGTATCATAGCACAACTTAAAGAAAAGTCTCCTGGCGCCATGGCCGAAACCCAACAGGAAGTCGGCCAGTTTGAATTAATCATGTAATTTTGGCGCAATTTATGCCATTCCTTCAGCCGCTTCTTCGCCAGAACCGTAACGTGCACCCAGGTGTGTTATACATCAAAATGTGCGTCTCCATCCTGCAATAACGTGCATAACTTTTCTCAGTCAAAAGCGTTACCGTGGCGATGATAGACGCCAAAAAGCGCGCCCCCAATTCATCTGATTGGTCCATACATATAAAACTTTGTGCCTCAAGCCCCACAATACGGTTTGACGTACATGCACAAAAATCGGTACACACCTGTATCATGTCGCAACTTAAAGGAAAGTCTCTTGGCGCCATGGCCGAAACCGAACAGGAAGTCAGCCATTTTGAACATTTTGAATTAATCGTGTAATTTTGGCGCAATTTATGCCCTTTCTTCGGTCATTAATTCAGCCCGAACCGTAACGTGCCCCCAAGTGTGTTATACATCAAAACGTGCGTCTCCATCCTCCGACACCACGCATTACTTTTCTCTTTCAAAAGCGTTACCGTGGCGACGCTAGACAGCAAAAAGCGCGCCCACCCTTCATCTGATTGGTTCAGACAGAAAAAACTTTGCGCCTCAAGCCCCATAATACGGTTTGACGTACATGAACGAAAATCGGTACACACCTGTATCATGTCGCAACTTAAAGAAAAGCCAGGCCTGTCGATACATTTGATATTTCATGGTTTGCATTAATGGGCGTGGCCTAACGGCTCAACAGCGCCCACTAGAATACCTTTCTCTCCCATAACTTTTGAAAGGTTTGACATAAAGAGTCGTGGGTGGTGTCATCGGACTCGGTATTGAGTCCTTGACCATAATTGGCGAAAATTAGCCCCGCCCCTTCTTCTGATTGGTTGTCCCTATTTCCTGCTATAACATTTGAATGTTTTGACATAAAGAGTCGTGGGTGGTGTCATGGGATTCTGTAATGAGTCCTTGAGCTTCATTGGCCTGAATTAGCCCCGCCCCTTCTTCTGATTGGTTGTCCCTTTTTTCTGCTATAACTTTTGAATGGTTTGACATAGGAAGTCGTGGGTGGTGTCATTTCTGATATGCTTATGGGGGCGGTGGCCGTGAGTGCGAGGGCCCGTTCATCGCTGCTTGCAGCTTTAATTGAGGTTTGTGTTTGTAACCATAGACTTCCTGTGACATCACCCAGAGGTTTTCTGGGACACATCAACCCTCAGTCAATCACAGTTAGCGCTTTTAGTTTGGCTGTCTTAGCATATGACTTTGCACATATTAACCTGGGACACTAATTTGTTTTACTTTACATTCATTTTCAGTAGATTTCCCCAAACATCCCCATTCCATGAATCTCTACAAAAACAAGTGCAGCGAGAGCTGAAAAGAGGACTGGCAGAGCTCCGCTGAGACATTAAATTCAAATTCAAATTCAAAATTACTTTATTAATCCCCAAAGGGAAATTAATTAATTAACTTGCAATCTTGTTGCCTGCTGCTAGTGAGGTTGGCGGATCACAGCAGTTCTTCTGTTGCAAGGGTCCTGAAATGATCAGCTGTGGCTCCCAGGACCTTAAGCTCATCCTCACCAGAGGAGATGCAGAATTGCGAGTGTACATTTGCAACAGGACGTCGTTACGTAACATAACGGCAGCAGAACCAAAAAACCAGAATGACAGAAACGTTTCAGGGCTTTATCTCCTACATTTATCTCAACCACAATGCCACCTTTTACCGAGGCTTAGGTTTACACAAAATCATTTCAAATTCACATGATCCCAGAACACAAACATCTTACCGTCTTTCAGATATCACCGTCGGGGTTTGCCGTACACACATGTAGGACTTTGGCAGTAGTCCAGTTGTTCCTCCATGAGGAAACTCCAAAAGCTATTGGTAAATCACCTGCACTGACACGCATACTCGACATGCCTCCTGAGATAAATCCAAAGATAAGGATCCCAAAGGGAGTTAGCAGGTCCACAAGTGTCCACCACAACAGAGCTCCACCAAAGTTCCTCCAGCTCTCTCCAACGCTAGGGCCCCGCTGAAGTTTTTCTCCTTGTTCCACTGCCTCTAACTCCTCCCAGTGGAATCAACAAACCAGCCACAGTCTGAGACTCATGAGGAGACCATTGCTATTGATTAAGATCTTTTTTAAAGTCAATCGTGCCCGGTCAAACAACACCCAGGCGGGGGAGAATGAGACAGGATCAGAGCCTGTAACAATGTAAGCTATGGTGTCCTCAATCGTGCCGCTACGTTAAAAATAAAACTGAAAAAAAAAACACAATGAAAATACACAAATGAAGGAAATATAAAAATGAAACCAATTCATCGCACAACATTGCTGTTTAAAATGTCATTTCAGAAACAACCACTGCATTTAGCTAATGCTCAGTTAGCATGAGCTGCCTGCTTCTTAGCTAAGCTTCATCCTTGCACAATCAGTCGGTCGATTCGACACAGTACTACAAAATGCATTTGTTTTAAATATTGTTAACTTAGTTTAAAGCTGTGCTTGATCTGTATTGACAGCTCAGAAGTGAATAGAGTCCTTAGGGCTAAGTAGCACAAGCGATAACAGTTAGCCATGGGGTATGCTGGCCACCAATCAAGTCCATGGCACTAATTAAATAAAAAAATGTATTGCTTTAAATCATTTCACCCGATCTTGTACAAAGAACCCCCCCTTCAGCTTGATGTGAAATGCAGCTATCGGGAACAAAACCCTTTTCTGAAATATGTTCTTTTCTGCTACAAAATTGAACATTTTAACCGTGACTTTTCCTTCTACTGGGCTGACTTCAACTGAAAAGTTGGACTTCTGGCACTTGTTTCTAACTTGCCAGTTCCTGAGTAGCTGATGTTAAATGCAGAGTCAGAGGGTAACTCAGGTGAGCTCTCATGTGAACTCTCATGAATGCATTTCAAACGTGAATCCAGACTTGCAGCCATAGTTCAATAGCCAGAAACATTCTAGTAAAATTAATATATTCCTTGCTATTTTTTTGTCTTTAGAAAAACAGTGTTTGTCTTTTGTTTGCTGTTCCATGCCAAAAATAATTTGTAATACTACTTCTTACCTTACTCTCTGTTGCATCCCAGAAAGTTATGAATGGTGTCCTATTTCATTTAATTTTTTCTTCCAAGCCTGTATGTTAAGTCCTGTTTACATAACCTGGTGTTACATTCCATAACTAATTATATAGTCATTATGAGAGCAGCTTTTACACTTACACTCCAGTTAATCACTGTTAGCCATTATCTTGAGAACATCTCTATATTCATGGTGATAGTGTGAAAATATGACTCTGTTAAAAACTACACATTTCCAGTTTTGCAAGTCCTGCTTCCGTTACTCTTGCCACTCCATATGCTGTCTGTCTATCCTGCCTGATATCCATAGAAAAGATATCACTGATGTCTCCCACATGTTCCCAAAGCCATAGCTCAGTGAAGCACATAATAATGCAATCATGATACTCTCACTTAAGCTCCATCAGGCTCCTTCTTTCTTTTTATATTTCCGTGTAGTGCACATACTCCATAATAAAAGGAAAACAACTATTAAGAACCCTCCTTTTAGCACTCTTGCTTGCTGCTTTACTTTGCATCTCCTCTTCCACTTATTTGGATTTGAGGTCTTATTCTGGACATTACTTGGGCTTTGGAAACTTAAATCTGCTCTCACATGTAAACAACTTTCCTGCTAATGTGGTTGCTCAATGTAACAGATGCTGCTGTTAAGTAGAGCATTACTGGCATGAGAACTCCAGCACCTAAGGATCTAAATCAACATGAAATAGGTTTCAAAAATATATTTTACAGAAAAAAGTAACTAAATGAATAAATAACAATGAACCCTGAGTGGAAAATCATAAGGACATACAGTCATTGGGTGCTTTATTATTTCTTGATGTACGCTACGTAATAAAGAAAGTAATTGACGGACAAATTTGCTTTTAACCAATTCCCAATGTTACAGGTTGCTATAAACAGTCGGTGGACAACAAAAAAAAGAGAAACCATAGCATGACCAGAACAGTGGGTAATAATTTTGAAATAAGCTAATAATGATGTCTTTTTCCAATCTGAGGTCAGAACAACGCTGAGATAATAGTTTTATTGGTTTTCTTAGCAGTCTTTGAGAACACATATCCTCATTTACATTTAGCATCCTCATCCTTATTGTATTTATTGACAACTCATACTGTTGTTTAAGTGTATCTTATTATTCTTTTGATGCATCTTTTATTTCATTTTTGTGTAATAAATATATCTAAATGTCACTCCACACTAAGCAATATCATTGCCAGCTGTTTTTGAAACACTAAATTGTGTTTTTCTTTAAAATTCAAATCTCATCCTTTGAGGCCAAAAAGCCACGTTTGTATGCTTGTGCTGAATTAAAATTATATTATTTTCAATTCTTACATGTTGTGGATACAGTCTGCCATGTAGCACTGAGGTTCATCACGCACACCTAAACCTCCACACACTGCTGCACATTGTATGTTTGGGTTGGTTGTTCAGCTTTGTCTTCCTGTAGACTCAGACGTGAGCTTGTTCTCATTTGTAAAGCTATTCTTGGTCTGCTTCCAACTTATCTACAGACCTACATTTCACCAAAAGTACAGGAAGTTATTGTTCTCCTTCCAAAGAATTATTCCTTTTATCTCTCCCCAATGCCTTGCACCGACTTGGGAGAAGAAAACACGCAAATATGTTGCTCCCTCTGCTTGAATTTGCTACAAAAATCACCTGAATCTTAAGGAGATGTTTTCACTCAACACATTTTAAACACATTTTAAACTTTTTGGGGAGTTTGGTTTCACCAGCCGTTGATATTTTGAATCAATATGCTGAAAAGGTTGTATTTAGGACATTTGTACGTCCATTCACCAGCCATTTTGTTAGGTACACTGGGTCTACCTAATACAGTGGTTAGTGTATACAGGCACTCTTCAAATTATCATGTATACCAGGTGTACCAAGTAAACTTAAGTAAGACATGCATGGTTTCTATTTTTTATTTGTGATTAGGGTGGAAGAAAAGAACACAAAACCGGGTAATTAAAATTTGTAGGTTAAAATAAATATTCAGAGGATGGATAGAGAGGATCATTCCTTCCTTGACCTTCAAGGAAAATGTTGTTTGCGCCTGGCACCTGTGCTCTTGTAATTTCCTGCCTATTTTGCTAATCAACCTTACAAGACTGTGTGCTGAAATCATTTGAGGTGTGGGGGTGCAAAATGTCTGTGTGTGTGTGTGTGTGGGGGGCAACAAAAAAGTCAGGAATCCAATATGTTTTTTTATTTTACTAAAATAAAGTCCAATTACCCTTTAATAGCCTTAAAAGGCTGTCTCGTGATCTGGTTAGGCTCTGGTCGTTACTGAAATTAGCTGGTTGTTCATGAAGAATAATTCCGGAAAGACATTCACGATACAGGAAATAAATTCAGTATAATGTATAATGGATGATTTGTGTCTGCCTTAACTCGCAACGCTTGATGTGAACCTCCCCAGCAGTGTAACTGCAAATCAAGTTGACGTGGACCACAACAAATGCGATCGGTCCTCCTGGTAGCGTTGTACGTCCTTTAATAACTACTTTTTTTTTTTTTTTTTTTTTAAATCTGCAAGCTGAGTAGAAAGATTGATTCCTGGAACGTCAGTAAAATAAATACATTAATAAATGCTGTTGCTTAATATTTATCAAATCCTGCTCACATAAGAGATACTTAATTTGTTCCATTGCTATGTCTGAGCAATTTAAAGGAAATAAACAAAAGGATGCTCAGCTACAGTGCTGCAGAAAAGAACCCACACTGTCACCTAACAGTTGGCTGTGTAATTACAGAGCTACAAAAACAACACTAAAGCAGAAATGCCAACTACGACGTAGGTCACTTGCGTGGGCTATGTAGTTGCCACATGGAGGCATAACTCACACTTAAATCAATGGTTTCATTGTCCCATCTCCAAAGAATTATGGGTCAGCAATAAACCAGGCTGACAGAGCTGGTTGTCAGTGGGAAAGAAGCACTCCAGGACACTGTACTCTCAACCTTTTCTCTTCACTGCGTACACATCAGAATTCCACTTGGGGTCCTGTCATCAGCAGAAATACTCAGATGACTCTGCTGATTTTTGGGTGGTTGATTGGACGACAAGAGGCAGAGCAACAGAGAACTGGTATACGACTATGACACTGTATATGAAGGAAGAACCAGGAATACGCTGAAAAGGAACGAGGTGGTGAATGAGTACACACACCTGGATGTTCACCAGGACTGGATAAGAAAACGAGCGTGTCCAAAAGAGAGGAAAGAACAGTTCTTGAAAAAGCTTGTTTTGTCAGTGTTTGCTACCATCTAAAAAAACCTTGTCCATAACAGAGAATGCAGTTATCTTTGCAGCTATGTGTTGTGGCAGCAGCATCAGAGCCAGTGAAGCACAGAAACTGAACAAGCTGATGAAGAAGACCAGCTCTGTTCAGAGGAGTGCTCTGGAGCCCCTGGAGCAGATTGGAGAAGGAGAAATGTTGCAAAACTGGTCGGTATAATGGACAACCTACAGTTTTGTGAAAAAGCTAGAAAAAAGGGAGAAAAGCTTGATGAAAGGTTTGCAGAACCTCAGTAACGAACAATAACTTTAAGTAACTGTGTATTATGTTATCGCTTGGGGAGGAATTAAGTCCACCTTTCCTTATAATGTTCTTCGAAATTGCTTGGCATTTGTTTCTGCACAGCTCTTTTAAGGTTCTGAAACAAGAGTTTCAGAACCTTAACAGAGTTCTATACTATCGCTGGAACTATGGGCTCAAATTAATGCCATAAGTATTTTGTATCTGTAAATAAACTTTGTACATGTAGAAATATTTTGTGCGTGTGCAAAAAATATTTGTACTTGCAAAAAATATTTGTACTTGTAGAAATATTTTGTGCGTGTGAAAAAAATATTTGTACTTGTAGAAATATTTTGTGCGTGTGCAAAAAATATTTGTACCTGCAAAAAATTTGTACTTGTAGATACAAAGCTACAAACTTTTTTTACAAAAGCCACAAACTTTTTACAAAGCTACAAACTTTTTTTACAAAAGCTACAAACTTTTTTTACAAAGCTACAAACTTTTTTTACAAAGCTACAAACTTTTTTTTACAAAGCTACAAACTTTTTTACAACTACGAGTTTTGGCAGTGTTTTGACGTGACAAAACTAACAGCCAATCAGCGATCTTTGGCACGGGTTTCAAAGGGTTTCTGGAGAGCCAATCAGATCATTGCATCGCCTACTGACGTCGCCGCCATATTGGATGTGGCAAGACTGGGCTGCAAACTAATACAAGTAAATTGACTTGTTTTCATAAAGCACCTTTCTACAAAGAAATTTACGTTTTACGTCTCATTTATTCATTCACACACGCACTAATATACTTGGGAAACAGTTAGGCAACAAATATAATATATTTAATTTTCTCAGACGGCAAAAATTAAGAACTTTAGTGATCCCACATAGGAGTAATTCATGTTATATCAGCTATAGAGAACAAGGTAGTGCCGAAAAGCAATATATGCCAAAGATCGCTGATTGGCTGTTAGTTTTGGCACGTCAAAACAGTGCCATAACTCGTAGTTGTAAAAAAAGTTTGTAGCTTTTGAAAAAAAGTTTGTAGCTTTCGTAAAAAAAGTTTGTAGCTTTGTAAAAAAAGTTTGTAGCTTTGTAAAAAGTTTGTAGCTTTGTATCTAGAAGTACAAATATGTTTTGCAAGCACAAATATTTTTTGCACACGCACAAAATATTTCTACAAGTACAAAGTTTATTTACAGATACAAAATACTTATGGCATTAATTTGAGCCCATATGGAACACTCTTACACTTTTATTGTTTTATGTTTTTCATACATTCTGTTGCAGATATGCCGGTGTGCTTGGGATCATGTGCTAGTGCATTAGCCAGTTTCAAAGCTTCAGCTGGTGGAGAGATGGCCTCACACTTGTCTGAAGAATATTCTGGTATACAGAGTAGTTCATAGATAATTCAACTGCTTCAAAGTGCCCAGATTCCTGGCTGCAAAACGAGCCCAAATAACCCCCCTTCATCACCACCTTACCCTTGGTATGAGGTGTGCTGATCTGCTGTGTTTGGTTTTTGTCAAACATGGTGCTGCATAAAACGTCCAAACACATCCAGTTTGCTTGGGTTGCTCTGACCAAACGATGTTTGTACAAGAGATATTGTGGTTTGTTCAGATGCAACTTTACAAACTAACTTCAGTATGAACTTTGATTGTTTGGAAAGGGCTGTAAAACCCTTCCCTGATAAACAGGCAGCAACGATTGCGGCTCTAAGATCACTGCTGAAGATTTCCCCCCTTGGCTTTGTGTCAACACACACCTGAATGACCATAAAAGTGCCAAAACTTTTATAGAGGTGCTCACACTTGCTGATGGTCAATTAATCAAGTGCATTTGATGAACAGTATCTGGCTGCTGCTACCCTCTTAATCCCTGTGGAAGGAGCCAGGGTGATCTTCATTATTCTTTCCCATGAAACACTGGAGAAACAAAGACATCAGGAAAGCTACTTTTGTTACAAAATGCAGAATGCTACTCAAACAATTAGCATATCTTCTTACTCAGCATTATATGGGCCAATATACTGCATATGCAGGGAATAAGAGGCACTGCTTAAGTGTTTAAGAGTATGGCTGAACAAAAAACACACCGTAAAACATTTCATAGAACCTAGAAACAGCGGAAATGAGCTATACGTACCGACTATTTACCATGTGCCACGACCATAGTGAACAAATCCTAACTAAAAAAAAATAAATATAACTGGAATGAGCAACCAGGCTTGCATTTCTATGCCTTTCTTCATCATTTTCACTTTGATGTTTCAGTCCTCTTTGTGTCTTTTAATCTGGCTTTCTCTTTTCTTTTATTATGAATATCACAGTAATTAGCGTGATGTGATACTTAAGTGTTTCTGGTATTGTCAGATGGATGGAAGTGTCGACTTTTGAGCAATGCAAAATAGTTACATTACATTGCGCTATTTAGTGCATATATTATACATACACACACACATATATATATATATATATATATATATATATATATATATATATATATATATATATATATATATATATATATATACACACATACATACATACCTGGGGTCAGTGTATGTATAACAGTTTCATGTTTGAGCCGGCAATCTTACATATAGATAATGTAGCTGGGTCGAACAGTTTTTTTTTGTATGTGTGAATTACAGGTATATTGTCTCTGTATATTTTCAACATGACCTTAATCCGTCACATAAGCCATAAAGGGAGATTCATGAGTCACACAATGAGTAACGCGGTTTCCTCAGCCTTTCATACATTGTTTCTCATGTTTTGTGTAGTTTTTCTTAAATAAAATGTGACATAGTGTATAGTATCATCTGTTGTTGTTACCCTGAGGTTGTATTTTGAGTGGTGATATAAGGTTCACCATTCTGCAGTGAAGACTCCCTCAGCCAGGATTTGCAGGGATCAGAGAAAAAAAAAACTACTGTACATTTTCACTTTCAGTGGGATCGTAGGATGCCACTCCTGTAATGAGGTGTATTCCTTTAAAAAATTATTAACTTTGTTAATAATTTTTAATTTAATTTTTTTTTTTTATTAAAGGAGCTTGAGGCCGGATTGTGGCAAGATTTATGAAAAAAATCCGTATACATTTTACGTTTTCTAGTAATAATGTCAGATGAAGTGTTCCAAACCCAAAAGAATGATCCCTCTAGTGTATCTCTCCTTTGCCTTGAACAGGCTGTGTGCTGCAAAATGTGCTGCAATTCGGTCCCGAATTTCCCGCGCTGGGCTGCGGATGTGACGTCACATGACGCTGCATGCACGTTCTCCCCGTTCTCCCGTGCCGGCTTCACTGTTGGCTGCAGTACCCCAAACGGCCGTCGTGGTGAAGGGTGGCGCTAGAGAGTCTCATTTCTTAAAAGGAGCCTCAAGCTCCTTTAAAGCGACACTACGTAACTTTTCCACCTTAATATCATATTTCCAGAGTCATTGTGATGGTACATCAACTTCCAACAGGTTTAATGAACCTCTGTCATGGTCTGAGGGGGTCTGCATCACCTTCACTGGCACTATGTAACTTTGAGGAGCATGGTAGGAACCCTGCCACACTAAAAAACTACAAATCGTTACGACTTTGACTGCTTTACGGCATACGTCACTTCCCCCTCCTTCCCGATTCGCAGTCGAGACAAAAATGGGCGGGGCGTGGAGCTCAGAGCTACGCAGAAGCTGTTGCTGTGTTATGGCTGCAGCAGCTCCACACAACAGACGTGGGGAAAAGACCCTAATGGTTTAACTTTTCAACGGTTTCCTGCTCGGAGGCAGAACCACGCAGGCCAAGTATCTGATATAACAAAGTAAAAGAGTGAAAGAGCCGTCGGCTCGCTTTGGATCGCGGCTGTAACGACCAAACACACAGTAAAGCATGATTTATGGTTCTGCGTTAAATCGACGCAGACCCACGGCGTAGGGTACGTGGCGACGCGCAACATACGGTGCGTGTCGCCGCGTACCCTACGCCGTAGGCTCTGCGTCGATTTAACGCAGAACCATAAACAGCCTTAAACCACAAACACTCACACAGACCGGGTCGGGTCAAAACACGGGTTTTATTCCCCACTTCTCCAGCTAAACGCAGTTGCTGGCCAGCTCTCTGCGGAGCAATTAACCCCAATCTTCAGATAAAACTAGTTTGTTGAGGAAAAAATATTAACTCTATTTGTAGCTGCAGAGGAAAAAAATAATCTCACGAGGAAAACAAAAATATTGCTCACGCCTCTTCAACATAATATAGCAGTCAAAAAAAAGAAAAGAGAAGTAAGAGGGTTACAAAACATGTACTGTATGTTGTACTATTATACAAATTTATTGAAACACATGGCTCTTCAGGGATTCAGGGATCTCTTAGGGATTTCATATGGATCCAGACCGTTAATAATCTTTTTTTTTTTTCCATATACCGCTCCCTGGCTCCCTTGTTTAAGGTATCCCGGTAAATTCCAGTTCCTTTCCAGCAGTTTAACATCTTTTTTTGCGTTCCTTCTGTTCACTTGGTGAAACAGAAAAGCGTCCTGTCTTCTCTCATCAAAACAAATGTACGCGACGGGACAGGAGTTTTCCGGCAGTACGCGCTGGTGCTCATGGGAAACGTAGTGTTCTTTCTGGTAAAACACTACCGATTTTGTCCACAAGATGCCGCCAAACTCAGAAAAGCTGAAAGTTACGTTGTGCTGCTTTAACTTTGTTAATAATGTTTTCAGACCGGATACATGCGTTGTTGTTATGTAACGTAACGTACATGAAGCTTCAGGTATAATAATTGGATAAGTATAAAAATTGGAGGGTATAAGAATACCCTCCAACTTGAACTGAAAATGCCTGAACTTGTTTCATTTGAAGCCTTTCGCTCACTTCTTAAAAACCGACAACGAGAATCCTTTCGGCAGTGCCTGTGTTTTTATGTGCCTGTGTTCTTAAATTTTAAATTATTTCTGAAGTTGCTGTTTTTTTTACATATTATTGAAGTCACCACTATTGCACTTTATTTGCAGTTTGCACTCTCATTTTAATGTTTATTACGTGATTGCTGTTATTTGTGTGTGGACGTGTGCTGCTGCCTTCCTTGGCCAGGTCACCCTTGGAAAAGAGGTCTTTACCTCAATGGGTCTTTATTATCTGGTTAAATAAAGGTGAAATAAATAAAAAAGTAGGGAAGGCCAATGGTAGACTGCTGTATGGAAATAAAGAACTACAGTGATGACGGCCACCACGATGGTACCATACTGGTAGGGCAGTGGCAGTATGTGGTTTACAAAATGAACATTGTGGTTTTGCTATTCCAGTATATTCTCCAGCTCTTTCTCTCTACTGCTAAGGAACAGTTTATGGTATGCGTTTAATTCTGTTGAACTGATCATAAGAAATAACTAAATGCTCATTTAAGTGTCAAAATTATGTTTTTGTTGCAGTTTGAAAAATTTAGAGCAAATGTGTTCAGGTGAAGTAAAGCATGTGTCAGCGAAGCTCCTGTATGTTTAAGAGTAACTGCATCAGCGGCTTTTGCAATTTTTTTTCACAATATGTCTCAAATAGTTTGTTTGTTTGCTTGTTTCACAACTTTTTTAGATTCTGTGAGTTTATATCCAGTGCCAGCCACTTGCTGTTCATGTATATGGCGAATAAAATGAAAATTGGCTCAGGAAAATAATGCAATCCATTAAAAACTGAGGTGGATCTGGTCAGTTAACCCTTCGTGCAGATATGGCTGCATTTACAATTTGCATAAAATTAATTCCTTCAAAAAAGTTGTTTGCTTGTTGAGGAAAACATGTATTATTTTTTCTACT